>NC_133026.1:123072500-123237500 GCF_048771995.1 Taeniopygia guttata
AGGTTGAGAATATGTTCAAAGATTCAAACCAGAGGAGCTGCTGTTGTGTGAAAGACATTAACAGAGCTGGTATTTCAGTACTCCTTTGATTTCTCATTAGATTGGAGAAAAAAGACCCAGTTTACTACTTTGAAAGTCAACATTTTAAAGCAATTTATATATGCCATCACTTTCAGAGACTAACCCAAAGCTACAGAATCTATTCCAAGGATGCCTTGGATCTCTTAACCCAGTTGGGAAGTGTAACTTTTGGCTGCTCCTGACACGCAGCCTGCTGCAGACAGTAGTTAACAAATGGCAGATTTCCTCATCAGAGCCACCATGCAGTGAGTGCATCAGGGTGCTTAACTCTGATTGAATAAGGCACAACCGAGAAGGCAACAAGAACACTTAGAGGTGTTTAAGATCTTACTCATGTTAGTCTAATGCCAGGGATTATATTTATTTTGGGTTATGGCCAGATGACAATGTAATAGCCCCATTTGGGCAGTCTAGACCTTTCATATGCGATAAACGCTTCTCCAGAATGTATAATGTACTAAAAAATGCATGTAGAGTGCATGCTTGTATCTAGCAGAAATGATCTCTAGCCAAAACAGAAGACTGGAATATCTTTCCCAGCATATAGGATTAACACTGCAAGAAAAAGAATAAAAAGCTTGAACAATAATTTGCCTGATTTATAAATGTGACAGCATTAAGAAATGAGGAGGAACCCAAACTTTCCAGAATGCCCTAAAGGAAAATAAAATGTGAAGTATTCTTTTCTTTAGAAATGAGTTCAGTGCCAAAGCTTTGGTGGCAAGATGGTAATTTATTTTCAATAGGCAGGCCTGATTTCTTCGGTGTTTCCCTTTCTCCCCATCTCATCACCTAAAAGCCTGGAATCTGAAAGGGCAGACAAGCCTGGGAGGATTCACCAGGTCAGTCATCAAAGGAACACTGAACACTGATCATTTTTCTTCCAACTCCACATCATGATAAAGATATTTTGCTTTCCAAGGATGTATAAAGTGTTTAATGTTCTGTTCATAAAATAAAAGGCAGGATTCTAGGACAACTTTTTAAAGCCTTCAAAACAGGTTCATAATAAACACAAAAGAGAAACTATTACTTCAGCTAAAACCCAAGCCAGCTTTGATTCAGTTTTTATCAAAGCTAACTTTGCTTTTAATCGCATCTCTAAACCCAGAAAACACCATGGAGACATTCAGGCACATGAGTGGAGTGAGAAGTGGAAGTGGGTTAGGGTGAAGCTCACAAGCTCTTCAGTTACAGGCCTAGAAAATCTAAGTGTCCTCCTTGCAGAACATGTGGAAATATTCCTTGCTTGTGCAGAAGGGAAGATTTGAGCCTGCCCACCATAATTACCCAGAGAGTTCCCAACCAAGTGAGGAGGCAAGGCCAGGATGGCAGCAGCCTCCTCCTCCCTCTGCTGAAGATGCATTTCATGCTGCTCTCTGAGCACTCAGCATTTATAATTCCAAGTGCAAATTTTACACCAAGCATGAATTACAACTACTTGATGTGAATCTGTCATGCTCATCCAAATCTATGTGACAAATTTGTCAACTAAGAGACATGGGCAGCATGCAAAGCAGAATATGATAGAGGAAAATGAAAACTCAGTATCCGCTAATGAAGTGGGGTTTGTGTTGTTACCCGAAAATTTTCAGAGAAAACCATTCAACACTTTCTAAACTCAAGACTGTTAGAGGGAAAAAACCCCAAATGTCAGAAAAGCAGATAATGAAACAAATGTCTTCTCAGCTGCATAATCAAAACAAAAAGGTGAGAGAAGAAATCTGTACAATTTTAATAATGAACTTTGTTCATCTGGTCTGTGCTTCAGAGTAAGACAAAATTACAAAATTTAGAAGAAAATGCAGCATGGCACATAGAGAAGTTCCTGATTTTGGCAGTCAAACAAAGACAGTTGCAGAACTTGGTTCATACTGCCCTCAGGATTCTCAGCAAAATTATGCATTTCC
This sequence comes from Taeniopygia guttata, assembly GCF_048771995.1. NCBI lineage: Eukaryota > Metazoa > Chordata > Aves > Passeriformes > Estrildidae > Taeniopygia > Taeniopygia guttata. The sequence goes on from NC_133026.1 coordinate 123,074,492, forward strand.
ATTTACAGCTGGAATCTTGATATGTGTAAGTAGCATTCATTTGGTTCACATTAGTCGTACATGTAATTTATATCGTGATAAGAGTATTCCAGGAGGTGGTTGGGCTGGGCACAGGGTCATAGGACTTCTGGGCTGGCTTTAACATGTTCTTCATGTTATTCTCTTACCTGAAGTAAGAATGACCTCCAAACAAAAATTCAGACTGATACCACTGCCCAAACCAAGACACGTGCAAGGCCACTCAGGGATCTGCAGCACGTGGACAGGGAGATTTCACTGTGCACGGCTCTTGTATACATATTTCTGCATATTTGACAGCAGAAAATGCAGACAGGAACAAAAAGGAATATGGCCATGAAGAAAAAAGGGAACTCCTAGGGATAGGAAGCAACCAGCAGTAAAGAGTCCATATTTATTTTTGTTTATGGATGGCCCTAGAAATACCTGCTTGCATTATCAATTTCTACTCTGACAAAAGACCAGAGTAAAAAATAAGAATAGTCTTATTGACAGAGGTCATGCAACTGTGCAATTTTGGCTGTTCAGTAATGAATGCTGGTGGTTTCTTACTCTGTGTTAAGGACATGTAGCCTCCACATATTCTTGGTATAAGCAGGTATTACAGCTATGAAATGCAAAGTGCAGCAGCCCACCACAAAGACATTTCAGAATTCCCTGCTCTGGCTTTGCAACTCTACCTCTGGGAGTTGTGCAGAACTGTGCAATGGGCACAGGCTGCCCCAAACAGGGACTCCTCCAATGATCTGGGACAACAACTGCTTCACCACAGGCCACAAAGACTAGCAACAGCCTAAAGCATACATTGGAGGTTCAATCCTGCGATTTGTGTGACTGGGTCAATTTATGTCAACCCTTGGATTTCCAAATAGAACACTAAGCTGGATTTGAAATAGTGACCACTACAGCCTCCAAAAGCTACTTCTCTAAAGGTTATCCAGAAGAAGGTTTGATAAAATCACTGTTACCCTACAGTGAAATAACTCTTATTCTGCCCCAAAACATTAACACATACACTTCCTCCCAAATCACTTTTACTGAAGGTTGATCAAGTATGGAGGATGAGTTACATTCAACAGACAGGATTTCTTTGATATTTTAAATCCCTCCTCGCTTCTTAAAAGGCCTTCTTTTCCTAACTCTAGTGATAGCATAACTCTTTACCTGGAGGCTAACACATAATGAAATTCATGTTAAAAATGCCCTAATTAAGATCACTGAGATGAATGATCAAATTAAAGCAACAAAATAAGCTCACATTGCTTGTTTCCTCTCTCTTGTTTGGATCCATACTGATTTCAGAAAAAAAATTTCAGTTTTCAAAACTATAAAAGGATCTGCTGAAACATGTCCATTCCTTCAGAATGGTTATGCATTTACTGTGTGATTCCTACTAGTATTTTGGTAAATAAATACCTGATACTAAAAATATTCTTCTTGACAGATCATGCATGAGGTGTATCTTGGAAACTTCCCATATCAGTTATGTCAGGCATTGGAACAGGCTGCTCAGACAAGTGGTGGAACCACCACCTCTGGAAGTGTTCAAAAAATGTGTAGATGTGGCACTTAAGGACATGGTTTAGTGGTGAAGATGGCACTGTTGGGTTAACAATTGGATGCAATGATCCTGAAGATCTTTTCCAACCTTAATAATTCTATGAGTCTGTCTGCCCTGTACCTCTTGTTTCAGTGTTATGAGAGCGCAAAGACAGTTTTAATTTTAGATTTAGTTTTCTTATGCTTATTTGGTCAAAGATTTTCTTTTAACCAGAGGTATGAGAAGCAGTCAAACTACTGTGCATATGGCTGTAGTTCCAAGTAAAAAGGCACTTCAGCTTTCCTTTTGCTTTTCTTTTTATATATTAAAAAAAAGTCAAAAACCTTTAAAAAAGAAATAACAATGGTTAACCTATAAACAAGTTAAAGCTTTTGTATACTGTTATAAACAAATTTTGTTGGACCATATGAAGACTTGCAGAGCTTAGGTGGCAACCTGACCCACCAGCCAGCTGTGATCTAACAGAATTGCTCCCCATTTCTGCACTGATGTCATCTTATCCAAGAACCTCTCAGATGAAGGCAAGGAAAGGGATGTGTGAGCTGTGGCAACCTGGAACTGGCTCTCTGGTGCCCTGCTTCTTTAGGGATCCCTTACCTCCTCTTCCCTCATGGGACTGAGACATCAGTCATGAGAGGCAGAAGGAGCTACACCATTCCTCAGTGGCTCCATCACTGCTCACATGGCCTCCTCCAGCAGAAAGATGAGGTGTCCGTGGATTTTGATAATACATGCTTAAGACAGTGTATGATTTGCTAAATTTTGTGCAATCTGCTGAATAACATACATATAAAAGGAACACATTGTCACTGGACAGTCACTGAAGACAAACAAGGTATACTATCTTAACAAACCTCATTTCATTCCAACATTTGGGAAAAAAATATTTTAAGATTAAACAGGCTTTCTTTTGCAATTCAGTGGTAGGAATGGCAAATTTCACTTTCACTCAGCACACCTGCTAGGCACTATCCAGATCACAAATGACTGCAGAATTCAGGCTTGGTTATATCTGAAAACAAAAGAAGTGTTCTTTGATAACAAAACCAACAAAAATATATAGGAAATACCATAGCATAATTCTTTGGTTATTGTGTTCAAACACCCACTATATTTATCTTAAATATACTTACAGAAACCTCAGACCTACACTTGGCCAACTTCATTGAAACAGCTTCTTTCAATTTTTATGAACCACCAGGGAAAACTTACTCACATGAATTGGAAATGGGAGCTCTGATTAAAGCAAAGAATAATCTCTAGTTCCTCATGCAGATGGAGATAAAAGCTTGATGCAGTATAACAGATAGTAAACCCAGTATCAGCAGCAAAACAGCCTGCACTGCAACTTGGAAATCAGAAACCCTTGATGTTGTTCTGTATGAAACACCATCCTAAAAGCAGCACCACGACAGCAAGCTTTGGACTTCCTCCATGGAAAATCACCATTCCTTTGGGATAGTATGATGGACTCTGAAATTCTTTACACAAGAATTATTCTTCATACAAGAATATGAACACATTCAGTTAACCTACAGAAGCTCAGGTAAACTACACCTTTAAATCTAAAGGCAAAGAGCTAGATAGATGAGTGAAGACAAATGGAGCAAGAATTAGGTACAATGTGCCCATTGTATTTTATTGATCTCATTTTTTACATGACTAAGTGGACAGAAAATTTTCATTTATTTCCTGAGGAAGCATTTAATTAATGTAATAAGTTTTAGAGCACAAAGTACATATCTTTGCAGTAATTTTACTCCTTTTGCTTTGCTTGCTTGCTCTCTGCAAGTCCCAAAAGCACTGCATCAGCTTCCAGCAATGTTGTGTCACTGGCTGCCCCCAAAAACCTGGACGTCAGTTCAAGATCCAGCAGTCTCAGGCGTACCCGGGTTCCTCTCTGATATTTTCTGTGAAGAAAAGGGGAGAGGTGGAAGAAGGTAAGTTTTGTTAAACACTGGTCTTGCATTTCCTAAGGCTCTTTCCTCTCTGCAGATTTAAGCAGCGGCCCCACAGAAAACCAAGCACTGCAATGAAGTCCAATCCTGTTGTAATGTCATCAGCTCTAAAACTGCTGGGACACATTTTGTACCACCACAAAGACAGTCTCTGCTGATACAATCCTGCCCATCAAAGACTAGATCCCACTGTGGGAATGCAGACTCTACAAAAAAGCAGTTTATTATATACAAACTGTTTGTGTCTTCCATCATAATATTTTACTGTATCATCTGCTATCATGCCAATAATTATCTGCAGGACAACATATCATCAAAGGGGAGGAAAAGTCATCATTACATCACTGGTGACATTGCTATTATCAAAAAGTACAATGCCAGCTAACTATGGTTTAGATTTCCAAACCGAGGCCTCAGGCAAGGAACTTTTCTTGTCTTATTCCCTCATCCAAAGAGTGAGCATCATCTGTAAGTTTTTTATTACATATAATTAAAAAGAAACCCCACAACTATTGTAATGAAACATTCTTTCTACAAGCTTGGGTTTTATTGTCTTATGCTCTCTTTTTTTCTTTCCTTTTCCTTTTAAGTCAGAAGATGTGAGTGTTCAATGTGTTCTTAAAACAGACCTTGTGTTAAGATGGCAATGCCAAATTAGTGAAGATTATTAAAATGCAAACAGATTTTATAATCAGTAGCACCTGGAGAGCTACTGATGGAAGCCCAGCAATAAAATTGAGAACTATTTTTCTTCTGAAAGTTCAAGTTGCGCTTTCTTTTTCCCCAGTCAAAGCATAAAGAGCTGAAGATGCAGCAAGCTTGACTACCTTGAGCAAAAGCAAGACATAGTTTGAAACATTCTCCAGTTACTAACAGAATAAAATGTAATAGGGAAGTCTGGTTGCAGCATTTCCATCTCTGCATCCACTGCTGCAGTGAAGAGTATGGCACAGCTACCAAAGACAGAACACAGCTTTTGTTTGGTTGTTACCTAAATAGCTGGAAGGGATTAATTTTGCCCTTTTCTCTAAGAAATATATGCATTTTGAAACAGAACAGTTTCACAACAGATGAGAATTATTTACAAAATCTAACGTGCAGCATTTCAATGTTGCTCAAATCAAATGACAATGCATAAGACCTCAAAGTGGATGGTATCGTCCAGGATTCATTAGGCTCATTGAGAAGAGAGGTCCCCAAAAAAGTTTTGGGATAAGAAGGGGAATGAAGAGGAAAGCTCCTCACTGAAGTATCTTAAATGAAGATCAGCTGACTAGTAGTTTCAGCCATTTGGGTATATGGGAGAAATTTCCAGAAAATTCTGTAGCATGAACCAAACCTTCACCATACTGACAATTGCTGGCTAGATGGGTTGCTTTGCCTCTAACCATGAAGTTATCCTGATCACTAACAATATCTTCAGCATAAAATATCAGACTTTACTGCCTTTATCAGTGTGGGAGGGGGCAGGATTATGTTTTGAGAAAGGGCAAAATAAGAAGGAGAGAAGGAAATCTGAGAGGGAGAAATGGTCTGTGGATACAGAAAAGAAGGAGCAGATATCTTTTAATGAGAAAACAGGTGGCTTGGAAAAACACAAAAGAATAGATGAATAGTAAAGCATGTGACAAAAAAGCACTGAAAACATAAGCAAATTGTGTAGAAATCTCGGAGACTATACTATATACAGTAGAGCCAAGAAGAGGAAAACATTGCTGAAAAGACTGCATAAAACTATTAAAGCCTGACACCAAACTCAAAACTTTGAACTACAGCATTTTGTGCTGCTTTAAAAGAATCTTAATATATTTTAAATCTAATAAAACTTAAGACTAACACTAGTGGTTCTGTAACAAATTTTTAAAGACCAGTCATCCCTCTGCTTTTTTCATATCTCTGTCCTCCTACAGGAAAAGCAGCTCACCAGTAACCTACAGCAGGAGGCTGTTGAGAACACTGCCTTCAGGGTCCAATACATTCCTACAGAGATCGAACTCAATGAGGTTTAAATTGAATTAGAAATCCTTTCTCTATCTGACAGCCCACAGTGGGAGAGATATTGAACTCCATCTTTGTAACTGAAATACAAAATAATACTTTCATCATGCATCAGTTCCTTTTGGGCAGGTTGCTTGACTACTGTGATGTCCTGCAAGTGAATACATGAAACTAATTTTTTTCTAATCAAGACTTTAAAAGTACTATTTAAAACCAGGGAAGTCCACATGGAAAATCTGTGAAGAAACTGTACTTATCATTATTAATGCATTTAGTTTTATAGAAAATAAACAAATAAATAAATAATCTGAAGCACAACTGCCCCAATTTTAGTTCTGCTCACTGTACAGTCTGCAGAGAACTTTGGTCTGATTTCCAGACATGACTTTAGCATACATTTGTAATGCAAAATCCAAGCAATTGTATTTTTGTAAGAAGAATCACAATCTTCAATGCTGCTTCAGTAACTGGAAAAGATTCCATATACTTTAATCATACTTAATTATTAAAGAAGCTTTTCCAGTCACAGCACATCTGCTTACAAAAAAGATCACGATGAACATCTCTTTGAGGAGCTGACACAACTTCCAATTTATACGAATATAAACATTTGGGCTTGTGACAGATGTTCCCTACAGCTAAAACACTTCAAGAGTATGTGGATGATGTAGAAAAAGCAGAAACACAATCACAACATGCAGTGAGGGTCTATCCAACCACATTTTAGAGCAAGAGGAAATGATAAGTTGCTCTATGTATAGCAATCATATTCTATCCACAAAGGTATTTATCCTTGAAACAGACAAAACTACCCTATGGTTAAAGCAGAAGCTTGAAGCAGGACCTAGAAACAAAGCAGGCATTTTATTATTTTCAGGAATAATGGCCTAGGAGACACAGGACACCAGTGAAAAAGTAAAGAAACCATCTACTTGCTCCACTTTGCAAAAGGACTTGCTTTATTTTTAAGTAACAATGCTGGTTTTCAAGATCATCTTATCCAATGACCATCAGCAGGTACCACTGACCTTCACCCAACCCCCAAGCACTGTGTTTCTCAAGAATTCACATATTTTCCTCGTACCACTTCCTACTGTCAGGTAAAAGTATTAAATTCACTGAGAAGTAGACAAAGGTGTTTAGTTATATTCATAAATGAAGGTATAAGAATTTCTCTAGAACTTAAAAAATTATTTTGCAAGTAGACTCAAAGCTTGATCCACTTCCACAGAATTTATTTACAATAGCTATGAATCTTAACCCTTTGGGAACCCCAATTTTGAATGGAAGGATCCCACTTAAAACTCACACTCAGAGGTGGGAATCCAGCGGCTGCTGTTGCTGAGCCATAACCCCTTCTCAAGCCAATGTCCAGAGCACCCACTGAAGCACCATCAGAAGCCTTTGCCTGAACTTCAACCAAGGAACAAGGGGTCCTAAAAAGCTTTCTCTGTTTTAAATGTGTACCTGCAGGTTTCTCTCCAACTCTTCTGGATGGGGCAAAGCACTAGGTACAAACATCCACTTCCAGAAGATGACATGTAGTTAAGTTAGAGGCAACCCAAATAACTGCTTCAGCGCTCTTTGTAATTTTTGAACTGTCATGAACTAGAAAAGAATCAAAATGAAAATCCTTTTTCTTGTTTGAACCATGAGTCTGTGCAACTACACATCACCAATGTAACACAAAATATAAGAGCACAGAGAATGCACACAGCACAGCCTTGGTAGTGGTGCTAAAGAAATTTTAAAAACAAATACAAAAATTAAAGTTCATGCATTATTACTACATTAAAAATAGGGCCTATTATCTTTGCATGCAAATATAAAGCTACTGTGTCTTAACTTACAAAAAGTAGGTCTTCTATTAGCTAAACATATCAGTGGAACAGTGAGCACTTACAGACTAAAGTGACTTGGAAGCTTCCTTCTGACTGTCTAGATCACTTTTATTGCAATTTGGTCTCTATGCTGATCCTTTCACTTTTGCACTGAAGCTTTAAATCTCTCAAAATCTTAATGGTAAATTAAAAGGGTTTAGCCAAAACTCCCCAAACTGTTCAGTCAAGGTTCTAAACTTGTAATTTTAAAGTAATTTTACTATGTGAAAGATACATGAAGAAACAAAATACCCCAATATTTTTACATAATAAAACTGGAGGGAGAGGATATGGAATGACATATTTTGCTCTTGGGTGGGGGGGGGGGGGGGGGGGGGAATGTTTTTTTAACTTAAAAGTCATTCCAGGTTACAGCAAAAGGTATACTAATGGAGCTGCCTTGGAAAGAGATGAGCATGTTAAAACAAAGAGGCTATACCTAAAAGTGAGGATCCTAATTATACCAATTTCAGCCAAGAAAATGGGACAGTTGTTTTGCAGGTGTGCAATTTCACATGCAAAGGAAGCATCCTTATTACTAAATGGCATTAAGAACTTTATTCACTCTAAATTATAGTTGTAGACATTAAAGCATTTTGTTAAACTATCCAGTATTTAAAACAGCATGTGATCACAAATTAGCAAGCAGTCCTATTTCTATTAAAACTACTCAAGTTATGAGTTTAAAATTGAGGTCAACAAAGCTTCTATTCTTGAAACACTGCTACAAAAATAACAATGCAATTACAAAAATGGTTGAGTCTCACTGGGTCTTGGCTTGTATTTCCCACTCATTTCAAAAGTGCATTCACAGATACCTTCTATTTCATAGTATAAAAATACAGGACTGATATTTTGAGACAATCAGAATATTTTGGCTCATATATCCTCTACTTTGTTAGGGATTTTCAGTATCCATTGCCTCCTTTTGGAACCATAACCAGTGCAATACAAAGATGAATGAACTTGCTAGGGCTGGGTATGACCATTCTCATCCACTGTCCATTCTTCCATTCACTCTGTCCCATCCCTTAGGAATGTGCATTTCTGATAGGAGTAGGAAGGCAACTCTTAAACCTGGGGTTTAATTCCTACACTGAGGGTGTAGAGAATTAAATTTGATTTTTTTACAGTTTTTGCATCATTATTTTTTAATATCCCCCAGCACAGTCTAATGATGGCTTTCTGCAATGAAAGGAATCCCTGGATTATCTTCCATACAAAATCAATTAATATAAAACACTCCAAAGACATGGTTGGAGTTGAGCCATGGTACTCTTAGTGAATGCCATCAGAAGTCTTGATGTCTTTCATTTTTGCACTGAGAATTTCAAAGTGTATTTTTCAGATCCATTATTCAAGAAGTTTTGTTTCAGGGCCTTAGCACAGTACAGAACAGTTTACAAAATTCAAAACCTTTTCACTTTCTCTTTTTTTTTTGTTATGTGAAAGATACCACATTATCAACCTCAGAAAAAATACAAGAGCAGCGAAGGTAGTGAAATAAATTGACCACCACTTTCTCTCCAGAGTTTTTCACCAGCTTTACCACCTTTCAAATCCACTCAAAATCACCCTGTAGCTCCTCATTAGTAATACTGAAATGATGAACCATCCCCAGAAGCAAACCCACCTCTAACTAACTGCAGCCAGCAGCAAAGCAGTGCAGCTGGTGAGGAACAAAGCTGTGTGTGGAACAATCCATTTTGTTTCTAGAAAATGTTTTGAAGCATTCCCAGATGCTGCCTGAGCTCACATTGGTCTCAACTTTATCAAGAAAGGGATACCCTACAGCTAGCTTAAGGAGCACAGTTCTGTATGAGTTTTGTACAGGTCACCCTCTGATGCCCCACAGCGAAGGAGCTCTGTGAAAGCACACTTCCCAGAAAATTCCCCCTCATTGCCAGTATACACAAAATTTTTGTTCAGAGAAAATATGGATGAAAAAAGCAGACTGCTGTCAAGCTGAAGGGAGTGCATTTCTACGTAAAAATCTACATCTCATAAAGTGGATTTTGCAGCGAGGCACACATTGCACGTGTAGTGATAGGGACAGCAATCCTGCATCCAGCAGGTCCAGACAGCAGTCATAACACACCCTCCCCCTCTGAATGAGCTCCTAAGCAATGCTGGGGCAAAAAGGCCAAATCCCAGTTTTGTACATAGCAGTGATGGAAGAAAGATCAGTGATGGCAGCAGAAAGGTACCATGAATTTTGCACAGAGTAGAACAGGGATGGTTGAAGAGATGGTTGGAGAGCAGTATCATCGGGTAGGTAGTATCCTGCTGACTGCCCTTCCTTAAAGGCTGCTAAAGAGAGGACAAAGAATATGCATAAAAATGAATAACCACATAAAGATCTTGATCTGTTATTAAAAAGATTGAGCTGTCTATACAGAAAGAAAATACTGGTATTAAAAGATGCTTAAATCTGTGTGGGAAAAGCATGCAATAATCAGGAATGTGAAGTCCAACTAATGCAGATGAGAATGACAATTTGCAAATAATATTGATGAATTAATAGGAATAAACTCCAAGCCCTGAGACTTTTCAGCCATTGATGGCTTCAGCTGAAGAGATGTCAAAACAGATGTGCTAGTTCAGTTCAGGATAACCTGCTGAAATGTCATGTCTCATGATACAGTGAAGTCCTGAGAGATGACCTGAAGGTCCCTTTTGGCTTAAATTTTATTCATCCATTATTTATTACCACAGCATCCAGTCATTCAAATAAGAGATGGATGCTCAAAATAGGATTTTCAAAGCATCTATGTTCTCTGCAATCAAACACTTCACAAAAATGCTCCAAGGTTGCTGGCTACATTCTGTCAGAAAATGCAATCTCGATTCTTGTGACTCATCAACCCATTACCACCTCAGCTGTATTTGCTTCCTACTCCATTTTTCCTCTTTCCTTGAATTAAGAGGCAAACACACTGTCATTTCTTCTGAGCTATTCCTGCTTGTGACACCTGCTTAATAATTTTTCAGAATATTTTTGCTCCTTCTGCCAAACCCATGCTTCTACAAGGAAACAGGCTATACTCTGCTAGATAGAAGCAGAGGTCTAGCTTACTCTGCTAGATAAAAGCAGATAAAAGCCTCTCATATTCTAGGAAGCATTTAGCAGAATGCTTTAAGAGTGTGTGAAATTATCAACTTAAGCAACAGCCATTGTCACCTATTGTTTTGGAACAACAGCGCGTTAGCAGATCCTACGGCAAACATCCTTAAAACCAGCAGGTTTTATGCACCTGAGGAGTCCAAAGCAAAACCCTACTTTACACTGATCACTGTCTAAAGCAGAAATTGGAAATAAATACACAATGAGTTTGGGCATATAAACTAGATGCTGATGCGAAAAACATCCTGAAGCACTTGAATATTCCCCCTGGACAACTGGAGCTTACAGAAGTGCCAATGTCACTGCATGTATGGAGACTTGGGGGGAAAAAACCCTACTAAACAGGTTGGTACAAGCAGCAGAGTTTGAGAGTCCACCCCATCGTTAGGGGGTAAAATAATATCTCTAGTTATGCTTATGGAGCTGTTCAAAGACATAATTTATTGGTCAAGCCTTGGCAGCTTCATTCAAGTGCAGGGACCTTGTCACCCTTCCCTGTGTCTTCACATTTGGCTATTGAGATGCCAGATAGTGACGTCAGACAGGTGAATGAAACATGTACGTTTTCATTCCTATTGCTAAAAGAAGGCAAATGCAAAGGCTGACAAGAATTGTTTTATAATTTTCACAGAAAAGCATCAAACAAGCCACTGTGAAGACACTGTCAAGCTCTGCTATTACCATGATCTCAACAATCAATGGCATTTGTGTCTGTGACAGCAAAAGAATACAGCCAAAGGTGTCAAATATTTCAATCTAATTCTGTCCGGTCTGGACATTCAGAGTCTCGGTAGAATTTCTTACTTGTAAACCACTTCTTAAAAGTAACATGCTTGTCCTCAATTCAAACAAAACTCAAAGCAGCCAATATTTAATTACTAGAACAAACAAAAAAAATCTTGCTGTAACTTTTGCTACAGTATCTGCAAGAATCAATTTGTATTCACTAAAACTTCTGGTACAGGATCATTCCTTTTTTAGGGCAGTAATCCACACACTAATCTGTATTTTAAAATGTACTTCATATCACATCAAAGATGAATCCTGTAACCTTTTCTTCATGGCACAGAGAGGTAAGCTTTGACAAACGAAACTTGCAAGAGGTGGCTCCTGTCATCTAAGAACTTGTATCAGATATAGTCATGTCATCACACAGTAATTTATGTCAGTTGCTTTCTCAGTCTATAATGTAAAGCATTTCCTTTAACTTGAGAGGAAAATGAAAGAAAAAAGAAATCTGAGCCTTTAGTCCAAATTTTTATATTTTTTCCACTGTTTAAACTCTTAAATTAACTATTTTGATTAAAACATCACTTTGTAACTTACAAAATGTTAAAAAAATAAAGACTATATATTTAAATATATATATAAAATTAGCCAGTGATTTTACAAAACACTAAAAAAACTCATAGCCCTTTATGCTTACAGGAGCCAGAAGCCAGACAAACTGCTTAAAAGATAAAAGATAAAGGTACCCAAGTGGAAAAAAAGCCAAAAAACCAAACTCATGTGAAGCATGCTCTAGCTCACATTCTTCTATCCATCTTTCCACAAGTAATCACTATTGTAATTCCTACTCCTCTTTCCCATGCTGAAACCTTGGCTCAGTCAGATACTTCTCATGCATGTAGTCCTAAACCTTCAGCCCTCCACAGTTCAAATTCACTTTCCACAACACTGTCTTCATTTTCTTCATAGATGTGGTCTCAATATTACTCCCTTTCTACACCTACTCCATTTCCTAAATCATAACTTCTCTGGCCTCTCACTGTCTCCCTGAGATCCCAGACCAGGCATTTCCAGTCTTCTTTTTCTATTCCACAAAAAACTATTAGACATATTTTATTGCCCCCTCTTATTTACTGCCTCCTCACTCATTCTAGTTCCAGCCCATTTATCCAGCCTGCTTCACCTTTGCAGTTTCTTACCCTGTCATAACTTTCTCTCTCACCAGTACCAACTAAGTTAAGTTGTCTTCCTTTTCTGGCAGTGCTTCTCAGTTTTCTCACTCAGCTGATTCCAATCTCCTCACACCAGCCATCCTGGCAATTTTCTTATAAGGGATAAAAATAGTACATTTTGATAATTCAGTCATGGTTCTTATCAAAATTCAAATCAGACTCCCCCTTACTACCTGGGCAATGATACTAACTAGGGAACAATGACAATGAATTTAAAAACCTGCCCAGCTTTAGCACTCAACCCTCAAACTTTTTCGTTTGGAGCGGCTGTCACACAGGAGAATCCCCAGCAAACCAGGATAAATCACATACTGTCAGCAGGTTTTTGCAGACACATCATCTAAGTCTGCTCTGATGCTTCCAGCTGCACTGATGGAAAGTATTGTACATAGCTTTATTTGTATTTAAACTTCATCATAGCCATAAATTGATTTGTTTTTTTCTTGGGAGAGCTGGATGCTGAAAACATGTAGGGACAGCTAAAGTGGCTGTTCCAGGGGCAGTAAGTGCTGGTAACCATTTCAATGTCAGGGCTGGCATACAAAGACAGACAGAAAAGAGAGCTGCTGAAAGCTGAAGCAGATACCTGAATTCTCAGTTGCAAGTGAATGCAACAGGAGAGATGCAAAAGGTGCTAACGATGAAGGAAGGGCACTAATGGAAGATGGGCACTAATGGTTTGGGGTCTCAGAAGAAGAATGGACAGGGAGAGAGGGGTCTGGAGGAGATAGAGGTTGAGGAGTACAACTTTGGAGAATGTGGATGAGGTCTGTAGAGAGAGTTGATGGGCTTGAGAGAAAAGGATGAAGAACTGGATGAGACTCTAAGACCAGAGGAGCAGGAGGCACCACATGATTCCCCTTTATCAATCAGCTGAGGCCAAGGGAAGACTGCTCCTTCCCAAAGGACTGCTGAAAAGTACCAGCCTCTTCCCTGAACCTCCTTGTTCCCTATTTTTTCCCCAATCCCCTTGTGGCTGTTGGTGCTTGCACAAAGCACTGCCTATCACATCTGCCCTCTGGATTGCTCAGTCATTCTCACTGTTCACTGTGGCAAAAGTCAAATCATATCTATGTAACAGTTGGTCTGTAAGATGCAGCATATGCAGATTGCTCAGACAACTGCAAGACACTCAGCTAAAGATTTTAGCTAAAAATGCCTGACTGTATGGTCTGAAAAAGCTAAAAGAGGATAAAATGGGATCTGGCAGATAAAAAGTCCCATTGTAACAACAGATTATAAACCTAACTACTTCCAGTGCTCTTAAACCATCTTGAAGCATCACCGAGTGTGCACATCTGGAACAAATGCCTGCATTTCTACACCAGAGAACATTACCCAACATTTTAAGGTATATCAACTAATATTTCTTGACATTTCAATTCCTTGTTAGCATCCACTTATTCAAAAGCCTCAAGAACAATCTCAGCTACTTACATTAAAAGTGAACAATATGGACTAACACTGAACAGACTTTTTCATGAAAAAGAGTTCATGGTGCTCCTGCAAAAGGAACATTTTCAGATTTGGTCAGGAACATTTCTTTGTAAGCTAACACTTGCATTATTCATGCCACTGGCTTTCACAGTTAATAAAAGTCTATTCAGAGACAACATGAAAATCTTGAAAATTGGGGAATGGTGCCTTAAAAATGCTACCAGTTTGACACTGTCAGTTTGATTTTCCAGATCTGGCAAGTAGCAGTGTGAAGCATGGGGAAGATTCACTTCTCTGCAGAATGCTATGCACTTACCTTTGAGAGGAGTAAATATTTCATGGTCCACTTTCTGTCAAAAAACCCTAACATATTAATAGATCTTAATCAGAGTTGGGGGAGGGATAATGTTCAAATGTGTTTTGGATTTTTAAAAAATGTCCTTAATGAAATTGTGAAATGGATGAGGAAAACATATATAGGATATCCATGAAAAACCTCATGGGTCTAGGCAAGGCATTACCAATGAGAAAGGTCACCTAACAGGCCACTCACCTGCTGCACCCAACAATGTCAGGAGTAAGCTCAGATTGCCAAGGGCAACTTTTAGAAATGCTAAATGGAGGGGAAAACCATCCAAAGAGTATGAAACAAGGTATTACCAAACTATTAAGATACTAGAAATTACTGAAGGTTGACCTAGCACTAATAATGCTTGAGGCTAAGGAAATATGGACTATCACTGAACATAACTATCATAAGGAAATTTTCAGAAAATTTCATTTTGGAGGCAATAACGAAGAAATGAAGTGCTGGAAAAATCAAAAGAAACATGTAGGACAAAATGGCAGTTTCAGGTTGGAAGTCCACAAGGAGGAGCCTCCAGGGAAAGCCTCTGGGTACCACATCAGAACGTGTCCTGGGCTCCTAACACCAAAGACAGCAGAAGGGTGGGAAGGCCTTCTAAAGGGAATTCTGTTTAGGGGACACTGACTCTGAAACAGAAGCATGCTTACAACTTTTAAAGGGGGAATGAAAGAAGAGGGAAAAGCTTAGAGTAAATATAGTCTATGCAATTCAGTGAAATTGGAGAGACAAACAAGAAATAGGCCTCAAAGATGAAAAAAACTTATTTAAAATAGCAAAAAAGTAGGTGTAATCATGACAGCAGATCTGCATTCAGTATGGGGAATACACCTGGAAATGAACTAGCAACAACTGTTGTGACACTGTAGAAGGACAAGAGTCATCTTCCCCATTTACTTTTTTGGCTTATGCCTTCCTCTATAACCACTTTATTGTCTTCTGCTCAATAGAAAACCACTACTAAGTTCTTATTAAACACAACACACACATGCACTGAGAAAAAATACCAAATAAGGCTGTGGGATTTTTTCCCTAGATGTGGAAAGATGAAAGAACTACAGAAACGTAAATTATTACAACTTTCTCCACAATGAGAAAATTAGAGATAGATAAAGGTACTTCGGGGAGAAAGGAAAAAATAGAGATTCTGTCAGTAGAGGAAACAACTGAGAAATAAAAGAATTAGAGATTATTATACAGAGTCAGGTAACTTTCCCTCTACAGTCCCACCTCCAAATTCTTCCTAGTAGCAGCTTCTTTCAGGAATTTTTCACCTATAAGCTCTTTTTTGACCCCTTTGGTCCAACTTAAAACTGAGTAATCTTGCAACTGGATCTACATAAGTAGACCTTTCATATCAGAGGTTTATTATGGGAGTACAAAACTGTCAACCAAAAGAGTCAAAGTCATGACAAAATGTGTGCATATTGAAGAATAGAGATAAAAATAACATTATATGAACAAATTGAATTTAATCTAGACAGGTCTGTGTTACCCTCATGCTTGGTACTATCAACAACAGAAGAGTGGGATTCAGAGCTTTAGGCAGACAACATCATCAGCTGTGCCCAAAGAAGCACAATGGCAGACTTTAACACAAGAAACAATTTGAATTCTCTTTTATATACAAATTTAATGTATACAAACACTTAATGCTATTAGTTTCCAATGTTACTTAGAAATGAATTTAAACATTCTAAACTGTTTTCTTAGACCCTTTATTCAGAAACTTCAGAACAGATGTCCTAAAAATAATTTAGAAGAAAGCCTGTATCATATCAAATCTTCATAACACTAAGAAATGAAGAGCTGAAAGTACAACTGCTCTCTCTCCATGGTCAGAGCACTTTCATTAGCTCACCACATGCGGCTGCTGAGACTTGTACTCAAGGCAGCAGAGCTGCTGCAGATGCCTGGGACAAATCCTGTGACCATCCAAACTATGCCAACCATACCTTGTGTGACTGCTTGCCAAGGAGAGGGTGTTATTAGCCAGGCTTGGCTCAAACAATTCACTTCCCACAAAGCTACTTTAATGTACTGTCTCTACTGGGGTAAAAAACACAGTAATCCAACAATACATTACGATACTTTCCCATCACTGCAGCAATTCCCACCACAGGCAACACTTTGTCTCCAACAAAGAAGCCTCACATTCTGTGCCTGCAAAAAACCCCTATCCATACTGTAGGGATGCCAAGAGGAACATCTGTGTGCTCAGAAGGACACAAAATTGGCTTTTTGTGCGTGTGTGTGTGTGTGCCTGGGTGAAAGAAATGGGGGCAGGGAGCTCACAGACAATAGCTTGTGTGACTGCATGGTAAGGAAATGTTCTTTCATTCCCTTCCTCCTTCTTTTAATTTATTTTTTAATCTGAACAAGGGTGTCAAACAGCAGCAACAGTTACCAGCTACTTCCCCAAGCCCAGTGAAAAGGGTTAAGTTTCTCCCACATGACTAGTTTTAGACTGAATTTATTTTTACCAGAAATCATTTCTTTAAGCATTAAACACCTACATTCACATTTCATCAAATAATATGAGGATTCTGGGTCTACTTGTCCCTTTATCATAAATTATTATGACTGTAATAATGAAAACAATGAAATGCTGAACTACAGATAGTAAAGTGTCTCCTACATGATGGATGCATTCATGGGCTTTGATTACTAACAAATTGAAGCTTAAAAAGGAGGGAAAAATAATCATACAAAAGAAGTACAAATACTACTGGCTTTCTGAATACTGGGTCAGTCACCTGGAGAGCAGCATAAGAGAATCTAAACTACAAACTTGCACTACCATGAAATTAATGCTGTAAAGCAATGAAAACCAGTCCAGTGGAAGAAAATTATTATAAAAAGCCCCTCTACGGAGGGCAAAGTCCATCACTTACCAGTAAGCATTTTTATTTTGTTTTTATACTTCATCTAAAATTTAAACAATCCAACAATTCTTGACTAATGGATTGTACTGACCCAGTCTCATTTAAATATATTCAAGCTCCTGGCTACACTCAAAAGTCAGAAGAAACTGTAAGTTTTTTTTCCTGGAGCTGTGCCTGCTAATGTCACATTCTCATTTTCTTCCTTCCCATTCTCCAGCTACTCTGTTCCAACATGTGTGGTGCCATCTAATCAGCTGACAGAGACCATTAACTCAAATTGCTTCAAGACTCAGCTTTAATGCCAGTACCTCCAAAACTGGGAGCATGAGGCCAGGGAATCAATTAGCAGTGACTTATCTGTTTCTCCAAATATTTGTAACTCTTTAACCAAGGATCTGAAATTACATCCCCATCCTTCTGAAGGGGAAAATGGAGCCAGGAGATGCAAATCTGAAATAAAACTCAACCTTTCAATCCTCCTCTCAAACACTCACCTTTCTAAGAACATGCTTCAGCAAAATAGGCAGGTTTTAACATACCTATTGCACATCAGAAAAAGAATTTTCAGGTAACGGTATGCACTGTTATCTTAGTGTGCCTTCTCCAGAGAAAAAACTGAGTTACAGAAGCTCCTAGAACTTCTGTCCGCAAAGCAAGGGAATAAAACATTTCTGTCATCTGGAGAGGTGTCCACAGCATTTTACTCTGGATTTGGAAACACCAGTCTAGCACTCCAGGAAGCTCAATGCAGAGAGGAATGACTCAGCTGCAGAGTCCAGGTCTGACAGGGCTCCCTGGGTGTGGAATTAGTCCAAACACCTCTGACAGCCTCTTGACTTCCCAACCACACAGATCTGAACTGCTTCTCTATGATGCTACACCTGATACAGCTGCACTAGACTGCCGCTGTCAGGGGCTCTAAAGGGCACAGTGGAAGTGGCTTTTCAGATTTAGCTCTTGTTTAACCCCGACTCTGCCAAATCCAGAATGATTACACATTTTTGCACTGAGCTCCACTGTCCAGAAGGTTCTACTCACCCAGGTCTAATAACACCTGAATGGGAAGGGTCAGCTCTGCGTCAGCCAGTACGTCCTGCTGGAGCTTGGAATGTGAATGGCTACAACACAGCACGGCAAAAAACCAGCCCACACCTGGAGGGACTTGAGGTGAGTGGGTGCCAGCATCTACATGGAACCACTTGGATGTCCTTCCTAAAACATCCTGGGACAGCCATGAGATCCTGGCAAATGGAATGAACTGGATATCTCCATCCCAATCACCTTGGAAAAGAGGTGACTGCAAAGAATGATGTCAAACCTACGACTCATTTAGATAAAACACAACTAAATATTTGACTAAAACTGGAGCACTTACTTGAGCTTACAATGCACGAAATAAAAATGTTTCACCTGTTCTATGCATGAATAAAAATTACAAGAAAATAAAAATAAATACTTAATACAGAATCTGTGTATGAACAGACAATATTTTACAATTCTTATTTTGCATTTTTCAGTGAAAGTAGTAAGTGCTCATAAAACCAAGATGAAAATGTAAGTAAATTGCAAGAAAATAATTTGATTTTTAAAGAATTTTCCTTTTCCCCCTCATAGTTATTGCTAACTATGTTCCAGCTCCAGAGCGTGATTGTATTAAGTATTGTACAAATGTGTACAGACAGCAAATCTTGAAATATTTGCAAACTAGTGCTTGAATTCTGTAAGAGCTGTGGTCCATGTCTCTGACAAGGATAAACGTACTGATTTCTGTGGGATTACACATACAGCTCTGCAATGTGCCTGCACAAGTGCCCGCTGAACTGGGGCTAAAAACCAAAACAAACCTAAACCCCCAAACCCAAGTAAAATAATGAAGAACAAATGAACAAAGAAAGGAGGTAGCATCTCTCACTTGCTGGACTTTTTTTCAGAGCAGTATGTTTTTTTGAATGCAATACATTTCCTACTCTACTCTTTGTATTTTCCTCCAAACTTTAGACACTTTATCTGAAACTCCCCATATAACTTCCTTTGTCACCTCCCTTCTCCTTATCAGCATTTATTTGATTTTAAAAATGGCACCAAAAGTTTCTCTAGCTGGGGTTGCGGGATACAAGCAGTGAGAACTTTTTTCCTAGCCAATGCTCATACCTGCTTCTAGAAGACCAAGCACCTTGGTCTATATCCCACATTCCTGAACTGGAAAATGGAACCTGTTAAGATTCTGTCTCATTTTCTCTCTGTTACCTGCAACTGCTGTACATTCTGTATGTTTTACACACAGCTTTGATAATATGTAAGCAATATTCAAGTTCCCCCATCATTTTTCTCTGCAAAAGATTCCCCTGAACACTTATATTTATATTCTTAAAAATTAATGAAAATATATTTCAATAATCCAAAGATTTCAAAAACTTATAAAACTCACTATGCCTTTTTATAGATGCAGGAAACTGTTTTACAGCAAACTAATCATGTCTGATACGTTCATCTTTAGTTTTTGACAAGTAAGAATGAGTTTTGTATTTTAATAGGTTTTGAAGATGTTCTGGAATAGTAAACTAAATACATTCTGCCAGTGAATTACTGTGTATTTAGAGTGCTGGCATACATGAACAAGAGTGGAAAAAATTGTAAAGAAGTCCAGCACATCCACCCATCACCCTTCCATCTACTTCTCCAGGTTACACACCCTTTTTGTTTTCTATTTTAAACCTTTTACTCTGAGTTTCTTCCCCAAACTGCCTTGAAAATCTCGTTGCCTAACCCCACCTCAAAAGACAACAAGTTTTTCCAGTGTTTCATATTAGAGGGATCTTATCAAAGCAAATCAAAACCAATGGAATATTCGAAGTTTATAAGCCTGGAATAAAATGGGAACCCAAAACGTTAGAAGCTGATCTTGTACTAAAGGCAGTCCTCCTTTCAAATGCCAACTTTATACAAAAGATTCAGTAACATTAATAAAACAAAGAACAGGCTTGTCCCAACCCATTTTCAAATAAGCTCTGTCACTGAAAAGGGACTTGCTTAACATTTCCATCTATCTCAGAAGCTGGACACTGTGGTTATATTTGCTAGGGAAAGCAAGGGAGACCTCAAGGCTGCTTCCGTACCTTTCACTTTTTTAGTCTTTTCTTTCTCACTATCATCCAAGAATTCCAGCTCCTGTTATTGCTTATCTACTGGTGGAACACGGTAAAATGCAATTAATCACGATAACAAAATCCTATTCTTGTTTGTGAGTAAAACTAATTGTGGTACAGTATTTCTTTTCCATCACCTTAGAAGGCGCCTTGCAGCTTTCCCACAGTATCAAGTTCCCAATACATGCACACACAGAGAGCACCCTGCTGATGACTCATTCCAGCTTAACCTACCTTTTCAAACAAACTTCTCCAAACAATGTATTATCTGCATTTTAAATGGCAGGTGAAATTCTACCACTCTCCCTATAAAAAGGACAGGGAGGTTTATTGTACTCCACAAAAGATTTAAGGAAAGTATTGATGGTCCAAGCAATTCACAATACTATTGTGGGTGGAAACAATCAGTCTGAAAGTTTTCTCACATAAGGAAAAGTAAAAACTACACATAAACGATTTTACCTATTAATGTGTCAATTCCATTAAAATGTTATCAAGTCTGAAAGGATTTACTTGTGCATTTTAAAATACCCTGGCTGTAGTAAATCATGTTTGAAGCCAGTGGTGTTAGTTATAACATTAATGACCACACAAAGCAAGAACAGGCATTCTGTCACCCAGGTCAAATTCAGTTTCTCTTATACTTGGGAACAAGTTCAGATTATGTGGGTGACAAAACGCCCGCAGAGCCCAAGCAGGGCTGAGCATCAGGAAGCAGGTACAGGTTTAGGCTGCTACAGGGCTGATCATCAGTACCTGCTAAGCCATTTATCACCTGTAGAAATTTTACCTGCAGCCAGGACACAGTGTATAAGTACCTGGCATCAGAGATTCACTTCCAGAGCTGTCACCACCACTGCACCACTATGCTGGTGGACCCAAACCTTAAACTGAACTCCAGTGAGGCTGACACTATTTCAGCACCTCCTTTATGTAACAAGCACGCTGCACTTAAAGCACGCTTCACTTGCACCCTTTCGGACCCTGTCCTGGCCACATCTCACTCTGTCCTGTTTCAGCATTAACCACACTTAAGAAGTTACATGAATCCCCAGAAGAAACTTAGAAGAAAGCATGCTGGTTAAGGTGAGGTTACTCAACCCCAATACTGATGGATGCACACAAATAACACTAAGAAAAATATTACAGTTAAAAGGCCACTATTTATTCCACACTGTAAATAAAAAGTCTTAAATGGAAACTTTTAAATACTTGATTTGACTTTCTTTTTACAAAACCTAAGCTATTTGTCTTTCATAGGCAGAACAGATTTGATCAAAACTTGCCAGTAATACAATATGACAATACAGGAGTAATCACTGAACCTTAAAGTGTCACTTTTTGCATAGGAATAATTTTGATTTACGAAATGTACTTTTTATAATATATAAGTAAAACTTAATGTACAAATATACAAAAAATTTAATATCTAAAAAGTCAGCTTTATTTAACATAGGATTTTAGCAACTTGCCACACTTAACACCCAATAAAACAGCAAATAAATTCAAGATTGATGGCTTTTCTTCACCAACTACAGTAAAAATCAGAAAGAAGTCACAGAAGTTTTAGAGTACAGCTAGCATTGCAATTACTGTTGGCTGGAAACTCAAAATCCCTGGCGGGAGACTTAGGTTTGTCTACACATTGGATTCTCTATCCCAAGAGCAATTTTTGTGGGCAAGGGAAACAGCAGCATCCTTTCTGAATGGCAGTGGGGGACCAGCCACTGCAGAGCTGGGGAAATGGTAAGACAATGGCTGCCATAACCTTGGTGCTGCAACAGAGACAGCAAAGTGGCTCTGGGAAGTCCAAGGGTTCCCTTTTGCCACCTGAATAGTTAATGCCCCACAATCATGTTTTGTAAAGATACAGAGAACAGATTTGGCTCCAAATAATTATTTCAGTGGATTTTTTTCCTACCTTTACCAGGCATAATTTGAATGTTGCAGCCTCACTTAGAAAACTAAATTAGTTTTGCTGGAAGGACTGGGGAAGAGACCAAGGAATTACATACTGAATGTGTCTGGAATACTGTCATCATAGTCTGGATGTCAAATACATGCTTATCCATCTTTGTGATGCAAAAAAACCCAACTCATAACACTTCTATCATTTGACAGTGCAGTACAAACAGCACTCTGATTACAGCTATATTTAAAGTTTATACATAACATAATTGTCAAGGTAACAGTGGACTAAAAATGTTGTATAGAACTAATATTTTGTAGAAATTTGTACAAAGTAAATTAAAAAAGAAAAAAAAAACATAAAAATGCGGACTAGTGAAATTTAAGAACTTAATGTTCAAACCACTGGGATTTATCCTTATTTGATTCTGTGGATGTTGTAAAATAAAAAGTTTCAGAGCAAACTGCTTTGCACGGTAATTGCACAGGTTGTGAAGTAATATACAGGTTAGCTGTTTGATATCAAATACATGTAACTAAACTGCATCCTCAAAAAGATTAAAAATATTTAGATTTTTCAGAGTAGCAGTGTATTAGCCTGAAAAATGCCATCCTCCAACACATGGGAGCACGACTGCTCTAACTCAAGCTGCTACAGTGTGTCATACTAAGTAATGGGGGGAAAAGTAAGTTAATTACTCTTCAGCATTTTCAATATTTATTTTCTGATTTTGATTTCCAAAGAGCTTCTATGCAATGACTAACCAACACATTAAATGACAACAATATATCTTCTTAAAAGAGTTTTCCTTTCAGCAGTCAACTGGTTTGTGCATGTGTGCACACACAAATATTAAAGGAGAGAGATTACAGTGTGTGTGTAGGCTCGTACCAGATACTGCTATTTGATTATGATATTGGATGCTCACATCTTTTTGGGGTTTTTCCCCCTAACATTTTCAAACTTGAACAGAAAACCACCCAGGTACAAGCTGTGGGTATTGTTTATTCTTTAGTAAGAAGCATAGATGAAAAAACAGGAAACTGGAGGGCCAGAAGTTGAGAAACCACAAGAAAAGTTTATTTCTTGTTAAATAGCACAAGTCTTTGGTGAGCCAGAAGATATTTACTCAAGTTGCAGTTTAGCAAAGCCTGACAGCAAATAGTTTTAGAGATAAGGTCATATGATTGACCACCTCAGCTTTTTCCAACAATTATAAAGCAAATGGAAAGGAATGAGAGCTGACTGAAATGAAAAAATCAAACTGAGGTGGCAGAATCAATCCCAGGTAACAGCTGTATCAATAATTCAGCCAAATGCTTCCCCATCTCACTCCTAATTATTTCATGGTCATTTACAAAAGAAGTTGAGCAGATTACTTTGAGATTGTATTTATGAGCATTTCTCATTCATCTAGATCACTTGCAAGGTAACACAAACTCTTAGAAAAAAGTATTTTACAAGCAGCACAAAGAAATATTTATTTCAGGAATTTTGAAATGTCTGCTTCACTTTATTGAAATGCTGGATTTTCTAATGTACTTGCCTCAAAGTGTCTTAAAAGCAAGTCTTCTTTAATGACCAGCAACTTTCTAAATACTTGACCAAAATCAGAGAAATTAAAAGTCGGATGAGACATCAAGTCTTATCTTTTACACCAAAGGACATCGCATGATGAAAAATGCATCTAACTTGTTTTTAAGAATCTTCTGTGAAGGAAAGGTTTTTTTACAACTGGCCCTGGGTAAGCTCTTTGACAGTTTCACCATCCTAACAGCTGAACTTGTTTACCAAATATCTAAGCTAATTGTCTAAACCAAGCCAATTTTTTTTGTTCTTCCTCCAGCCAAGATCAAAAGATATGACTGAATCATCTTCTATACCAGAAATAGGTTTTGAATCCATGCACTAATTATTTTCATATTGAAATGATTAAAAAAGAAATCTTGAAATAAACTCGCTTTAATACTTTGTTAATTCTGGTATTTATGACATGAAGGAAAGCTTTAAGAAAGTTAAGACAGAAAAAAAAATTCCAAAAGCTGAAGACAAAAATGAAAAAAGTCTCTCCAACATTCACAATTCAGCCCCTTAGGTAAACATTCACATTTAATTCAACACCAGTAGTTTTACTGCTATAGAAGTATAGCATAGAGCAGAAAGAAGAGCCTAACTCTTCTAAATCCCAGTTCAGTTTTCTCTTCTTCCCTTGGGAAGATCAGCACTACTACTAGCTGTTACTCTTGGCACCCCATGCAAACTACCATCTGACACTAAAAATGGTACTTGATTCTCTAAGCATATGACTGACAACTGGCACAGTGACCAAGGGACTGTGAAATGCAAATCATTCTTTTTCTGACCAGGAGAAATAAAACAAGTCTAGATATCACCGTTTCTTCCTGCCTACTATCAATCCTTCCTCACAGGGCTGTAGGACATGAGTTTCTGCTGTCAGTGCTCCAGTTGCCTTTGGTCTGGGAGAAGAACCAGTAGACACTAAAGACACCCATGTATGTGTCCAAATGTCTGCTAGCTCAGTCTACATGGACTATCAAGCAAGTAGCATGAGGTACCTTCCTGACGAAGGTCACCCCTGTCAAATGTCAAGGTATTGTCCAGAAGCTGGACAGGATAACAGTACATTAAAAAGTCAATATACATTCAGAAATGCTTGACACTTTCTCCAGCACAGAAAGAAAAATAAACAACCAGGAAGGGAAAATTACAGTGGATAATTTTATTCCAAGTATTCAAAATCTCACAGAATTCAGCAGGATCAGTAACAGGAGAGATAGACCACGGGGTATGAGACAAGCTTACTTAGGGAGCCCCACAATCACTTTTGCCTACATGGTACAAACAGATGAATACATTTAACAATTGCTTGCTAATAATGAACTGCCCTGAAGAGTTGCTTTGCTATGGGAACAACCACCCCACATCAAAAGAATCTCATTTGTATATCAAAGGAGAAATTACACTCAATAATAATGTTTCTTTGAATTGGCACCTAAAAATAGTATTGGACAAACTTAACTTTTGGTCTGAAGACTTTTGAAGGGAGAAGAGATTTTCATTATAACCAAAAAACAAAAAGAAAACACTTTCACTCAACATACTGCAAATACCATAGGAAAGAACAGAAACTAATTTTAACTATGTGGTGTGAGGAGGTGGGTGTGAAAAAGAGGAAGACTACTTCTTACGCATACTTCAAAACCTCTCAGCAACATCAAAGGAAAAGCATGCCACACTCTTCCAAGCAGTGTTTGTTTACACTCCAAGAGCAGCTTATGGTGCGTACGACTCCCAGTCCCATAGCGGAACGTGCTCCCGTCAACACCGAGGTCCTCTCATGCTTTCCTATTTACTCCTCAAAGACTTCTTTTATTTCACTAGCCCCATATGAAAGCTTGCTAGATACTCAAGAGGTGCACAGTGCTGCACCATTGATGCTTGCTTTGCCCACTCAACAGAATATTAAATATTGCCTTGCTTACTCTCTCTCCACTGCTTTCCTTTTTCCAGAAGCACTTTGGTGCTCTCTGCACAATTTTGCTACTCCATTCAACATTGTCCACGAAGTCTGAAGTAGCTTGGTTGTGGGCTTTATGTCACTTACCAATGATGGCATGGCTTTATGTCACACACAGCACTTTCAGGCTTTTCACTAATCCCCATTCTTCTTTTCATCTAAGCCTTATGTTACTTGAGAATTTGACAGGAGGAAGTTTCATATGGACAAGGCCTTCTAAAATGAAGCTGCCACTGGCTGTTGATACCCAGATGAAATACAGCAGGGTAGAGCTTTCATCTGTCAAAGGCTGCACCAACAGTAATGCAAGCCTCAGTCTTTTTCTTTGAGTAAGTGCAGAAGTAGGAGCTTAAGGTTCAAACTCACTTGAGTCTTTAAACCCCACAGAAGTACCCTCAACAAACAGCCAAGCGCTACAAGCCAGGAAAGACATGCACGAGCTCCCATTTTACCTCTCTTTATGAAAATCACAAAAAGATGTTAAAACTCTTCTGAACAGACACTAATTATACAATTAAAGGAGGCAGAGCTACCAGGTTTTAATTTCAGTATAAAACTTCAACTCAGTCAGTTAAATTTAAGCTATATAAACATTTCTGCTTTAGAAAAAATCAGGTCACATGGTGACTTTTGTCACCAGTCTAAATCCATAAAATGCAGAAGAAAAAAATGGTAGGTAACTTCAACGTATTCAATTACTTCCATTAATTGTACACACTTCCTAATGAAATCACACGGTTTCACAGCCCTAAGCAATATAGCTTAGAGATGAAAAGCCAGGCCATACCCTCCTTGTTTTGAAGTCTCTCCACTCCTATGAGCTGTTCCTAGTAGGAAACACCCTTCCTCCAGCTGTAAGGGCAGCCGAGCAGCTGCCTTAATAACCAATGCCAACTCCACATATTAATACATAAAAGCAGCTGCCTGCCTGCCTATGCAGCTGAAAGGAAAGTGCTGGAGGCACAGGCCAGTATCTAATACTGGCTCTGATCACAAAGGCAGCTGCTTGGTTCATACAGCTGCAGGAAGAGTGCTAGGTATCAAAGTAAGAGGAGAAATGGAAGATGAAATGGTTCAAGCTGTGCAATCATAATTCCCAGAATTTATAATATATACTTGCATCCTCAATCTCTGATCCTTAGCTACCCATTTGTGAACTGAGGTAAATATGGGATAAATATGCCTCTCTGCTCATAGGATCCTGAAAAATTACATCCATTTGTGAATGTGAAGCATATTAATATAGTGATACCCTACCAATGCCAAGAAGAAATAGGGAATTCTATCTTTTTGAACTATTCAAAGCATGGCATAGCTGTTCCTTACACAAATACCATTCCTTCTATGCATTAAACAATATAAAGGACTTAGAAAAATTTAAGATGAAAATGAAGCACTTCTCAGTTCCTGGTGTCTGGTCAGATTTTGAAAACAGCTATAAGGATCTCTTTGATTGCTTTTTGAGCATGCCTGTGCATGAGAAAAAGTGCATAACACATACAAACTAGAGAAATGTGCCCTGTTTCTCTGCTCTGACTCAGTAGGCAGATGTAGCAGTCTGTATTTACTGCATAACATAAATACTGTATGCAGCTTTTACTGCTTTAGGAAAAAGCAATCTCCATCAATATCCCGCAGCTGATGACAAACAGTGGACAAGCTATATCTTCAAACTGGTACAGAAATTGCATGCAATTACTAGCACAAGGGGCTTTCCAATCCCCTTCGTTGTTGAAAGTGCAACTACAGGGCTAACAGATCAGACCAGATTCTTTGAGCTGGAAAGGAAGAAAGGGCACAGAACTGGAAAATAGATGGAAGCATCTCAGAATCACAGAATCTATGCTGGACTTCAGTATATGAGGTACAAAAATCAGAAATGGAGGGGAATCTGAGAGCAGAAGACAGGATAAGAAACTTAGCCCAGCAGTTTTTTTCTCTTGTGCCACTTCTTAACTTTGGGTCTCATCTCCAGAGTGAGACCAGGTGGATGTTGGGTTAGAAAACTCTGATTCAGGCAGAAAGGACCTCTGTGAGAACCAGTCCAGGGCTGGCACAACTGCTAAGTTTCCATGCAGTCAGGTACCTCTGACTCAGGCCCACAGTACCAATACCATGTCCCCCACAGTTCTCCAGAACACCTCAAACTTCATTTAGCTTAAACTGAGATGAGCAACCTTTCTATGATTCTGGCTTAGTTTCTGAACAAATGTCCAGGAAACCATTTGGAAATTGACATCTCTTCTCAACCAATCATATACAATTACTGGCTGGGCAATGGCATAAATGGAACTTAACAGCTCCCAGGGCTGCTGGCAGAATACAGCAACTGACTTACCAGAAACTGGGCCTTTCAAATGCTTCCACAAAAAGAAGATACACAGTGGAAACTGTCTATTTTCAAATAAACAGAAATATCCCATGCCCCCTTGGATTATTCCATACAGCACTATTAAGAAAATAAATAAATTGATCAAGAAGTTTTTTAGATAAAGGAGTCCTACACTTTTCTTCAGATGATTAAAGAAGACAAAGAGAAGAAAAACCTCAGAGATGCGCCCTTGATGAAAGATGCCATATGTCATAGCAAACATTCATATTCATATTCATACTTGCCTACCTCCTGCTCAGTAATACTGCTACTGCAGATAAACCAGCAGTAACATAAACGTTAACAGCTGTACACAAAACATCAGCCAGCAGATAACACATCATGCTCATGAGCAATGACTGCCCAAATACAATCCATCCCACTGAGAAGTCCTCCCCATCACAATCTCACAAGAGTGAGACCACAAAGAACTATTGCATGACATAACCAGCACATGGCGTAACCAAAGAAGCTCAGGTGGCCTTTGTGGTTTCAATCTCCTCCATCATTCTTTTGGCTCTCCCTCAAACTGAGGATATTGCATAAAATGTGCATTTAAATCATTGGTACCATATGCATACCTGCAATGCACTGCTTTAATACCAAATCAATTTCTGGTATCAGATTGAGTGTATTTATGAGGACAGCTCTTCATTGTGCTGCTGGCTGTGTTTTTATATTTCAGAACTGAAGCACACAGTAAACAAACCACTCTTACTTCTCATTATAAGCACAATTATACATAAAACTGGGGTTGATAATTAGCACTTCCTACTCAATTCCCTGTCATTCACACAACATACTTAATGAAAGGGAACACATCAGTGTGTGACATGCCACATTTTTATCAATACTCTACATACAAAGGTAAAATTAATTCCCTGCCAATAGTATTATCTTCCACTACACTATTAGAAAAAAACTCCCTTGACTCCTCTCTCATAAATGAAAGATTTTTGTAATTTCTTCCCAAAAGGGGAATGGCATTTCCTTCTCTCTGGAATACATCTGCTGCATTGAATGCTAAAATACACTGAAACAAAAACTGAGGATATAAAATCAAAACTTTAAAAATATTTCCAAAGCCAAAGATTTAGAGCAGAAAATGAATGGCAAGATACACAACCGAAAGACAACATTAATAGGGGCAGCAGGTCGAGGAACGGGATTCTGCCCCTCTATTCTGCTTCCTTGAGACCCCACCTGGAATACTGCATCTAGCTCTGGGGTTTACAGCACAAGAGACATGGACCTGCCAGACCAGGACCAGGGGAGGACCATGAAAATATCAGAGGGCTGTAACACTCCTATAAAGAAAGGCTCTGAGAGCTGGGGCTGTTAGCCTGGAGAAGAGAAGGCTCCAGGGGAAACCTCCTTACAGCTTTCAACATGTAAAGGGGGCTTATTGGAGACATGGGAACAGACTTTATAGCTACAGGAAAAGAGCCAAAGGTTTTAAACTGAAAGAGAGGAGGTTTAGTGTGAACATAAGGAAGACATACTTATGATGATAGTGGTGGAACACTGGAACAGGTTGCCCAGAGTTGTGGATCCAAGGCCACTCAGACAGTGCTTTAAGCAACCTGGTCTAGTGGATCGTGTCCCTGCCCATGGCAGGGGGCTGCAAACTAGATAGCCTTTAAGGTCCCTTCTAACCCAAACCATTCTGCGATTCTATTATTCTCCTAACTGAACACCAGTCTCCTAATGTGAGTTAAAACACACCACTTCTATGAAAAGAATGACTTCCCCCATTCACACAGAACAACCGTGAATGATATAGAGATTTTTAGCACATTTCAGGGTTTTTTCTAGTTAGATTTAGAGAAATAATGGCTAGAATATCCTACTGATGGGTACTCTCCTGCTCTCCCAAAGACTCTCCATTTGATTACCATCGGACAGGTAGTGAAGTATTGTCTCTATGGTAACAGAGACAACAGGAAGGCTGATGGGGAACTGGAAGATGTACAGGATAAGGGAGAAATAAGAATACCACTCTTCTGCCTATCTCTGAAACAACAGCTGTCAGCAAATTACACAATCCTAGGTAGCAAAATCGCACGTAACAAACATTCTCAGACTCACTGCAGAGAGGGGCCAATCCCCAACAGCCCAGTACACAGCAATATGCACTCTGTGGAGAAGAGAACCATCTTAAGCTGCTGCTCCTCCATTCATAGCATACTTCCTGTGCTGCATCATACAGGTTGTTTTCATTATGGTCTACAAGAGGCAACTCCAGTTTGTACACAGGTTGGGAGAATAATCTTTCTCCATTTTCTTTTTCCTGGTACCGTGTGTTTCTACAGATCTCAGGAGGAGTGCAATACTCTACTAAGCTTTTTTCTTTTCTGAAATAAGTTTTAATAGGAACCTTTCCCTACAAACAAGTCTAAAATAGAAAAAAAACACTAACAATTACAATACACAATGGACAATATCTACTGGGTTTATAGCAAAATCTATATTTTAAAAAAAGGCATGGAATTCTGTATAAATTTGTATCCAAAACATAAGAAAACACCTGTTTACAGGACTGTATACAGCATTTCTATCTTAGTATTAAGAAATATTTGTTATATTTGTTAAAACATCAGTCAATGCTTAGCAACTGACTGAGGGATGATGAAATAACTGCATACTGTTATGCATGATGTTACACATATTAAAGTATTAACCATTCTAGCTTATTCTTAAAAACCTTAAGTAAGCAAAAAAAGAATTTAAACACTAATGAAGAAGGCAGTGTTGAGTTCTTGTTGCTGTAAAGCAGAGAAGAATCCTGCTGACATCCTCCATTATATCACAGTTCTGCAAATTGGCACAAGCAGAGGTAGATGCTTCACTTAACTCCAAGCTTCTCCACAGTCTGACCGTGTCTGACTGCCAGAAAACAGATGCTGCAAAGCCCCAGCAACATTTATGCCATTTATCAGAAGAGTCCTTTGCAATTATGATGTGAATCAATGAATTTCAGCCAGGAAGAATAATGTCTCCTGGTTAAAACACAGACATTATAAATTCAGTTACTTCCTACTCCTGCCAAAAATGTCCATATTCATGAGCATCTTACAGTTTCCACACTGTAATTTTTTTTTCCATAAAATGGGAATAATAGTTTACTATAGCACTGGGAGATTGAAAAACATGTTTCATTAATATTTACAACATTCCTCTTGAGAACTGCAGAGTCAGCGACAGAAATTAGTAATTTGACATGACAACTTGTACAGAGATACATCTTACTGACAGCTATTTGTACAGCCTAGGATATGCAACAGGCTGTTTCTCCTACAATGTTATCAACCCCTCATATAAGCCTAAGATCACAATATGAAAAGCTATCTTATTCCATCAAGGAATCAAACAGACAAGGTGATATGATTCCTATACCATAAAGCCTACAAAGTTTTAATGAAAAGTTAATTGAGCTTTAAATAGCAGGAGGGAGGACAAGTAAAAATGAAAAACAGGCCACAAAGTTCCACAGGATGTATTTTAAAAAGTACAAATCATGTTAATTCAGAACAATCTATAAAAAATTAATACAGACTGAGGTTCATTGGGATTATCTATACCACGAGGTAGTTGCAAATAATATGGTAGGGAAAAAAAAAACATTTCTAAAACCAGTCAGTAAAACAAAGTAAGAAAAAAGTAGAATACAGGAAAAGAAAAAAAACCCACCAATTTGTTCTGCAGTCCACATAGCTGGGTATATGTCTTTAGGGTTGCTATAAATGTGTATTCATATATTTCTGTCCTACGGTCTCTGCTGGTCTAATGCAACATAAATATTCAGCGACTCAACCCATAAGCCAATGAGCTCCTCTTAGGCCCTGGCTCCTTAGCTTTCCTCCTGGTGGGAAAATGCCCTTACAGAAGCTCCACTCTCAGGAGGTTCAGCCCAGTGGAAGCAGTGGCTGCAGGCTGTGCCTTATACCAGGCTGTGAAACCCAGTGGCTGCTGCCACGTTTTGTCTCCTGTGTCCCTGCTCCCACCAAAGGCCACACAGTTACACATTTCAGTGAAAAGGCTTTTAACCTTTAAATGCAGTTTGTTTTCTTACAGAAAGCTTACAAAGGAGGGAACCCTGATCCATTTCATGCATTAAAAGCTATTTGGAAAAGAGTTGGGTTTTCAGGAAGTATTTCTGGGTGCGATGGAGTCACAATTTACAGCGAGACACTGCCAGTCCCAAGGGAAAGCAGCAGAGAACCAAGGCTTTTATCCATAACAAGCTTGCTCAACTTGGCTTGTGCTCACAGTGCGCTGCTGAGGAGGGCTGGCTCTCCTCGCACAACGGCACTTGTGTCTTCCCAAGGCTCCTCAAGTTCCCACCAAGCTCTTACTCCACGGGAGAGAACAGCAGCATACTTGTTTGCTTCAACATACTTTTTTATTAGAGAAGAAACCTTGTTTTCAGGGAATGTCTCAACAATAATTATGTAGAACAAAAGCACCTCTTCACTTTAGGATCACTACCTAAGGAAACTTTAAATTTTAGCAGTGTAACAGACCATATAAAAAATTATTCATAATATTTTGGATGTCATCCTTCACCAGTCCCCCTGCTATGTCTTCTCCAATTCCAACATATGTTCGTGTCTCTGCTTGAGATAATTTTTGATAGCAGGCAAACTAATTAAACATTCTTTAGAAGCCACAGGGCTGAAGTCACTGTGTGGTGACTAAACATTGCAGCTGTCAGGAGAAGCAAAGTGGGTTCCCAACCTAATCCCGCGCTGACCTCGGAGCCGAGCCTGAGAACCTGTCAGAAAGGTGCTCTCACAGCACAAGACAGCGAGCAGCAGCTGCTTATGCTCAGCAGTCTGCAGCCGATCTTTTTTTAACCCTTCTTTTTTTTTACTTTTTTCTCCCTTTTACTTTTTCACTGTCACTCTGGATATGCACTTGCACATGCACAGCCCTGCTTCTGGTGATAAGGAGCTGCCTGTGAGCTCAGTTTCTGACATGAATAAGCCCAGACTGAGATGAAACCCAATGTCCTCTAATCAAACTGTGGGCAAAAATCCAGCACTCACCTTGTGCATGGGACAAGAAGCATCAAAGATACATTTTAAGGTATTTCCCAATCCAATTAAATCTAGGTATTGGAGTATGTTAACTCTTTTACGCAATTAACAATAGTATTAAGCTTTGTTTCCATTGAAAAATAAAGAGCACTAATTTGAAAAGTATACCAATAATACAAGCAGAATTCTTTAATCATGCTAAATTAGCCACTAAAGCATAAATACGTGGCAGAACATCTCACATATCTTTAATCTGAAGGAGTGATTTTTTAAAAATACAGGGCACAGAGAAGACAGAGAGAAAGCAATCCTTGTAAAATACTGTAAATATTTAATGCCGATATAATACTAACTCACAATGAAAAACTTGACAAGTTAAGAGAGTTGGAAAACCTGAACCACAGAACTAGGCATTTGTTCAAATAAACAAACCTCAGCAATTCAGCTAGGTAAAATTACCAAATTGACTTGAGGACAGCTGTGCTCTGCCTGAAGATCAATAAAGGAGGTGGCTATCAGTGGTGATAATACTGGCCACCACACATTTATCTCTCTTCATGGCACCTTAGAGCAGCCAAATTTTCTAAGAATGCAAATGTGATGACTGTTTATGGACAGCTAATTCTAAAAGCAAGAGACTGAAAGAAGACTGAAGAGACTGAAAAAGGACACTTTTTTTTTGGTAGAAGTTACTAAAATAAATAATAACTCAGCAGGTCAGGACTACTCATCAATTTTGCTTCTAGTTCACTGCACAGTCTAGTTCTTGTGAGCTATCCAAGTTATCTAGTTACGTCAGGTATCCAAAATCTTTCTCTGGTACCATGAGCCCATCCTTTCATCACTAGTTAAACAACTCATCAATTTTCCTCCAGTTCAGTCATAGAATCAAGAAATGGTTTGGGTTGGAAGGGACCAGAAAGATCATCTAGTTCCAAAACCCCTTGCTGTGAGCAGGGACATCTTTCACTAGACTGCTCAAAGCCCATCCAATCTGGCCTTAAGCACTTCCAGGGACTGGTCATCCACAACTTCCCTGGACACCTGTTCCAGTGCCTCACCACCCTCACAGCAAAGAATTTCTTGCTAATATCTAATCTAAATCTACCCTCCTTGAGCTTAAGGCCATTACCCTTTGTCCTACTAATGTCCCTTGTAAAACATCCCTCTACAGCCTTCCTGTAGCCCCCATTAAGTACTGCAAAGTGCTATAAGGTCTCCTTGGAACCTGCTCTTCTTTGGGTTGAACAATCCCAATTCTCTCAGTCTGTCTTCATAGACGAGGTGCTCCAGCACTCTGATCATATTCGTAACTCTCCTTTAGACCCTCTCCAACAGGTCCATGAAAGCTTGAACACATAAGGCAACAATGAACAAGCTCAACTGTTTTAAATTCAGCTTCTGCAAATTAGACCCATGTACTTCCTGGTTCTGTACTAGTGAGGCATCTTGTAACTGAAGACTAATATTGGTTTCAGTGAAGAAAAACTTGATTATGGATAGTGAAGTCCCAACTGCACTAAAGTCTCATACAAAACTTAAAACAACTAACTTGTGATATCCAAGACCAAGATATTGAAAAAAATGTTATGACTGATACTGGTCTGAGCTCAGAAACAAACACATTTTAAACTAGCCAAGCAGAGTTACTGCTTTTTTTCTAAGGTAATTTTCAGACACTCTGCTTTCTTGCTGTTTCTCAAAGGTACATGACAAGTGTACCTTAGATGACAAAATGATCAGACTTCCTCTAAATGTTAGGAATTGAAGAGAGCACTTGAATTCCACCATTGCTTGGGAAGAGCATTTTCCTACTAATTTTTGGGAATGCATCAAACTTCTCAAAGACTCAGACTTCTCAACTGTCAGAGAATAGGAGCAAGGTGAGTAATGGGTGTTTAGCAACAGCATCATCACTCTTCCAGGCATTAAGCCACTCTTGAGGAAGCAACAGCTATAAGTTCCTTGGCAAAACAGGTTACCAGAAGTTCATCAAATCTCTCCTGTGATCAGCAAACTGACTTATGAAACACAGCACTGTATTAGAAGATATTAATTCTTTGGACTTAGAGGTATTTCAAGACACAGAGCTTGGATATATAAAAGATTTTCTAGCGGGCAGATATCTATTATTTAAAGGTAGTCATCACACTGAAGCTCATGGAGTTATTTATTCCTCAATCAAAACTTAAGTTCTCAAGACCCAGGCTCTGAAAAGTGTGCCTGCCTACATGAGAACCACCCTGCAGCACACCTCTGTACTTCACTGCAAGCTACATTCCTTTAGTGGGGGCTCCTTCTAGGAAACATACTTAACAAATGAGATACAAATTAAAATCTGTAAAAACAAAATTCCATATGAAACTTTACCCCTGTGAAAAAGAAACCAGAGCAGACTGCCTTTGACAGATGTTAGCTATTCCTCCCACAACATTATTGGAATGCACACACGTACATGGTGATTGGTGCAGGAGATGGGACCTGACAAAATAAAACTCCACTGACCCTAACCTACAGAGGGATGTGAGCAAAACTCTGCTTTTAAACTTCACTGTTATACTTCCAAGTACAGTTGTTATAATTATCCATCATACTAAACTAATACTCCATGTGACTAATACCTCAAGACAATAGGTTTATGGACTATGAGCAGCTGAGCCTGGATGCACTGACTGTACAACATAAGGCTCAATGCTATGAACAGCCCATAAAATACCTACTAAAACTGTGAGAGAAGTTATAGGCTTGATAACATCAGTGTACACAGATCAGTTATTTTAAGCAACAAATTTTTCTTACCACAAGTGAGAATCCTGAATAAATGCACAGACTGTCTTCAGCCAGAGATTTTTAACAGGCTCATTATTACCTGAATTAAAATATGTTTTTCTCATGAATCCAAATTTTTACTGTAAAAACATATATATTTTTTTAGCAGTTATCTGATTTATTAAAAAAAATATTATAGAAAGATCTTATACTTCTATCAGAACATTTTGCATAAATTACTATAAAATAAATGCTTTCTGCGATGATTAAAGTTGACTTCAAAGCAACTTTCTGCAAAACCTAAAGTTGTACTTTCAAATTAAGAAAAAAGGAGTACTAGAACAGGAGATAATCTGTTAGGGAAATGGCTGATTGATAAAATGGGGTATGTACTATATTGCCAGCTGCTCCAGGTGTTTGCCTTCAGAGGGAGGCTGTGCCATTACCCACATAATTATAATCATTTGCCAACAAATACCTGACAGGTGCCAACTTCAAGTCTGGGTAAAACACAAGCATTCTTATGAGCAGCACTTCTGTGATCATATCCTTCTATCATTGTAAGAAGCTAAAATAAACTATTCAGGAAGAAGCTAGCCACGCTGCTGGACTGCATTTGCATGCATTAACCATCAATTTGTCCAGTCAGAAAGTTTTGAGTACATTTAATATTTTAAGGGGAGAAAAATAACTGATTTGAGGAGGGGGAGAACACAGTAGCTGCAGTGGGTCTTTTCCAAACTAAACCTTCCCAAACTTCATTTTCTATTCATGATGTTGATTGGCTAATTACATTTTAACCCTCTTCCTCCTCAAACAATAGCAGCTCCTTATTTCATTTTCACATAGAAACAGAGCCACATTCTTGCTCTCCATCTGCTGGCTCTGCAGGAGCAGTTGACCATGACTTCCAGAATACTCTCATTGCTGATAAGGAAGCAAGGAAGAGCAAGGAACAAGATGTAAAGGCTTTTTCCTACACCCCTTACTATTAATATTTGATGAAGTTGTGTCTGCAATGAAATGAAAGCAGACATAACAGAACCAGGAATAATCCCAGAATTAATCAGACAATATGAAGGTGATAGCCCGGGTTTTATGACTTGAAATAATCCACTGTTTTAATAATATTTATTTCTTCTGAGTAAATTAACTCCAAACTGCATATCTTTTAAGAATGCTATTTAACTGACTATAATAATAATTGTGATTATCATTGATTTATATTACTGATATAACATTACTGACCTCACAGGTTATGTTGTGGCATATTCTGGAGACTTTCTACTTGATCCAAGTGTTAATTTAACAGTAGTCTTCAAAATAATCCCACACACAGAGCCCACCATGAGAGTGCTATCCAATCTCTTACTGAGTTCTTAATAACCACTACACTAAGTTATTTTAAAAAGCGAATAGCAAATTAAAAATTGAAGTTATGTATTTGCATTCTTGCATGTTTATGAGAGACAAACATACTCCAGCACACCAGCTAACACAGAGTTTTAAAAGATGAACTCACAGACAGGCTGGCTGGGCTAAAGGAGCAGCGGTTAAACAAGGTGGTTTCATCTATCCTACAACCTCTGATGTGCACCATGATCAAACTTCCTGTGGAGTCAATGGGACTACTCCAAAGAAACAGCTTCTCTGGCTTCCCTAAACATTTCTGTATCACACAACATTGCTCAAGCTGTGGATAGGAGTGGCCTAGGTGGCAAGAAGGAGACTACTTTTAAAGCACACTAGCAATGACTGCCAGCATTCCACTTATGTGCTTACAAGTTTTCACATATCTCATTTCTCACTCACTGGATTTGACTTGAATTTCCTTTTCCTCTTCCCTAGCCCAGGGCACTAGTAACCTTGTAATAATGAGGAAGTCTGTCCAAATGGTGTTCCAAGAGCCACTCCAGCTTCTATAAGGGAAGGAGAGGCAGTCTTTAGATGCGCTTCCTTTTTCAGTGAGAAAACTAGGAGAGACTGTGTAATGGATGGACTGGTGTGAGGCTGAAAGCAGCCAAACTACTGATCTGTAACACTTCAAAACAGTTTACTTGAATTTGCAAAGGGTTTCACAAGGCCTCTTCCAAGGAGATCATAAAAAATCCACCCCACACAGAATACCATGCTAAGCTGTCATGGAATATGAAAGATAATGATCACATCAATGAGTGGGAAAGATAAAATCAACCATAAAGTGGTTCATTTTCTCAATAAAGGGAACTCTTCAGTCAAGTCTCACTGAAATGTAATACTTCAATCTGTGTACAAACTCCCTCCTCTTAAAATCAGTAAGAAACTTAAACTACTTACTTTAATAAAAATACTGTGTCTCTCCACAGAGTATATATAGTGATAAGGATAAAAAGTGACAAATTAAATTCGCGACAGGTAAATGTTAAGCAGGTCACATAGAGAGAAAAATTATCTAAATTCATGTGCACACTTAAATACTTTCTCTTGCTCAGAAAGAGTATCGTGGGGTTACAAGAGACAATTTTAAAGAAAACATTTGCTTCAGACTCTGCTGCAGTCAAAATCCAAATCAACTATTTGGCTTTACCCAAGAAAAAGAAAACTAAACTGAAAATATTTTATGCTGATGCACAAAATAATGGCTTTAAAAGTGTCCCCTTTATTGACTCTCTTGCCTGTGAAAGGATATAGTTAAACTTCCAAGTGTGTAGAGAACAGTGAAAAAAAATCTGTGACTATTCAGCCTCAAAAAGAAAGGACTGAACGGTGTGACCAGTAGCCCCTGACCCTTGGTAAACTTCAATTTTGTGTGAGAAACAGGAATGTATTTGAATCCTGAGTCACGGAAAGCTCCAAGTGGGTAAAATGGTTCATTGTTGCTTCTAATGCAGGAATAAGCAGGCCTTAAATAAAACTGGCATAATAAGCTAAGGAAAAAAAAAACTTCATTTATCACACAGGCTGTGATACTCTGCTCTAAGTTATTTCAGGTGCTGAAACAGTTGACAGAAGTTCAAGGAGTGTTTTACTGGGGCAGGGGAGATCAGCGAGGGGCTATTAACTGCGAGAACACTACCTCTTGCTCTAGAAGCCCCTCCAGCTGGAAGCTGAACAAAAGCACTGCACTGTTATTGCCATGTCTATAAACTGTCCCCAGGCACTGGCTACTGCTGGAGACTGGGTACTGCAAGAGGTATTGCTGTCTTACCCAAAATAGCTGTTTTTATGTTCCTGTTTCTGCCACAAGAAGCCACAGGCAACCACAATGAGAGGCTTTGAGGGTAGGCAATCAGCTCCCAGGCAGGCTGGAGGGAGTAAATGCAACAGCTCAGCTGGGAAGTTCTTCTTTTTCTCTCAATTCCTTGTTCTGCATCCACTCAAAACACCTTAAAAACCCCAATTATTCTCAAATAGCCCCAGACACGAGTTAAATAGTTGTGATTAAAGACAACTTTAAAGGTAGTTTTAAAAGCTACCCTTAAACAAAAATATTCAAAGGCCACGAATCTCATCACTTACCTGGAAGAAAAATTCAGTATTTGAAAAAGGAAAACAGAGACACCCTGAAAACTTTATGTTGTTCAAACAAAAATGAAAAGCTTCTAAAAGTCACTTGTATAAAAGTACTGAATCTAAACTGAAAGGAATTGAGCAAAAAGTTGTTCTTTCTTCTCACCAGGAATGCAACCTTTAATTGGTTTAATTTTTTTAAAACAATTTAAAATCTGTATACATGTACAGCCTCTTTCATTTGAAGTAATAAAAACCTGAAGAAGTGACTGAAAAGTATATGATGAACAAACTGTTATTTCTTTTATGTACTTATACCAATTAAAATGCATGCAACTGACTCAGCACTTGTTTTAACACAATTTAATCAAAACCAAGAGATCCTACATTAGAAAGGTAAATTTTCACTGAACAGGTGTAGGTAAGTGTTTATCCAGAGCTAACCCTTTACTCTGAGGGAAACCTTACATACCATACTTTATTCACTGCAAACTCACTGTGACTGACATTCACTTGATGCGGCAGGAGGTCACACACAGCATCAGTACTTCAGTGCTTTAATGAATTAAAACATTCTCACAGAGCAGTGTGAACAGCCACCAGTGTCCTTTGACCAGTGACTCTCTGTCCCAGCTTGAGGATATCACAGGTATGCCTGGCAGCTATGGGGCTCCTCCCAACAAAATGAAGGCAGGCCAACACCACCTTCCCAACCCATTTTCATGACATCTACAGACTTGTCCCACCAGCAGGCCTAAGAAACACTCTCAATAAAATGAAAATCATCTGGTCTAAAGAACAGAATTGCTGATTTCTCAACTGGAGATGAAGAGGAAGGATGCACTAAGGAGCTGAATGGATCACCACCATGAGAAGGGTGAAAAAAGTCATCATGGATCAAAATAATAACACTAATAAAAAATACCCTTTATATTTATCCAGACAAGTTATTCCTTATTCCTTTCATCTTCTTGGGAAGGGGGGAGACGTAGACATGATTTTCTCTCTTTATACATAGCCTTTTAACTACAGTAACAGCAAGACTTTACTCTGCAGAATCACTGTCTACCATTCAATGCCCATCTCTGCCTATGTCCAACACTTTGCAACTGTACCTTCCAATCGTCAAGAGCTTTTCTCAGACCTCCTCTCTAACTTGTCAAACTTAATTTTGAAGTCTAAGGCCATAATAAAGTTTAAAAGAATCAGAAACTGGATTAGCAGCCACTCTCACCAGGACATCACCTCCACATTTAACAAGCACACTCAGGATTTCATCATCCTGGTCAATAATGAAAATACTGGCAGCTACCATTAACAAAGTCAGCATCCTATGGAAGCAAACTCACTGAATCTTTTCATTCAGACAATGAACTATCCATTGATATTTTTAAATGCACTATGGTTTTAACTGAGTTTTGCATGTGCTGTATAGCTCCTGCCCTCCTAGTTTGCTATTAGAAGGCCAGGGAGATAGCACAAAAACATTTATTGATGTCAAGCTTCTGACATTGAGTTTTTCCCTTCTGTACACAAAAAGTGTTGACATTAAACATTGTGAGTCTAAGACGTGCTATATACCTAATTTTCAAATAATTTAGCTATTAAGTTTTTCACTGTAAATCTTCATTATACACTCCAATTGGTAGGTCTTCATTGACCCTAAGCAGTTTCTTCATAAAAGCAACTGCTCTCAGATAACTGGTTCAAACTGCTATTTTTACAAGTCTAAATACAAATTTACATCGATCTGCTACATTCCTTAGGATAAAATACACAGGCAAACAGGTTACAGAAAAATCTTTAAGTACTAACTTTGCTCTTTCATTTTTATTTAAAATAATTGCACAAACATTTGAAAAAGCAGATCAGATCACTGACCGTCCAAATATTTCTCCCAGAAAACATATGCAGAAAATGCAAACACACAACATCTGCTGTCAAATTAACTTGAAAGTAGCTGCATGTATGCAAGATCCAAGTCTGGTCGGAAGCAAGAGTATCCATGCTCAAGGACGCTGTAGGAATGGAAAACTCACAGCTGCACTAGGCAGGGAAGAGACATTTGCCATGATATGCAACTGAGTGCCCACACAAGAAGAGCAGGCTGTCCCAGAGTTATCATGCAGGTGGGTAAACCCCTCAATTCCTTAAACTCCAAACACATACTGGAAAATCTTCTGTAGGACTCAGAATTCTTTGCTATCTGAGCTTACTGTAAATTGAAAAAAATCATCTTTTTCAAGCAGATAGTGACTCTTCTTCAGGCATTAAGACCTAAGCATGTGATGTTCTTCACAAAGAAAGTCCTTCTCATCTCAAGCAGCCAGGGCTGTGATTGAATGCTACAGGAGCAGCTCCTATTGTTTGCTCTGCAGGGTGAACTATCACTGCTAGAAAGTTCTGATGGCTTCATCTGAGATGATGTATAATCCCAGGCAAAAAGTCAAACTTGTGAATAGAAAGCATAACACAGGAGACAGCCTTCCAGAACCATTATCATCTTATTCAAAGTGGGTTTTTATCTGGGCAAACTGAAGATTCAAATTCACAGCTGTTTTTCAGCTTTCTCTCTATACAGCAAAAACCTACTCATAGAGGGCCATAATGGTACCCACCAGCCTGACGCATGTGGCCAACACTGGCAGTGCCACTCTGCTGTCACTCAATAGGCGAGGGTAAAGTTAGAGACTCCAGGAATGCTCCAATGAGGTGCTAAAATAACAGATTATTATTATGCACATAATTGGCATGAATTAAATGACCATTCAGTTCCTCACTAATTAGCAGGACTTGCACTCTGCCGTGACCTGCAAGTCACTGATGTGATTTACTATGTAATGCAGAGTCTGGATGAAGTGAAGTAAATCTCTACCTAGAGATTTAAGACACACTAATGTGGCTACAATTCAATCCTGTTATTTATTGTTAAGTATTAATACTAGTAAAGACTATATTGGTACTGTGGTTTTGTATAGTGAGATTGCAATGCATTATTGATGCCATCGAACCTAAAAGGAGATAATTTTCAGGCATTCACAGTCTGGATTTAGGTGTTTAATTTCCATTGAAATTTAGAGAGAAACTGAAAAGCTCAATTACTATTTGTACCTCTGGACAGTCCCTAATACTTACAACACATTTTTCTTCTAACACAGGTATGGGAAATTTCAGAATTCACAGAGATACCAAGGTGCAGTCTTACAAATTCTGGGCTTTTTTTTACAATGTAAAAAGTCTTTCTATGCCCTTTATGGACA
Organism: Taeniopygia guttata; assembly: GCF_048771995.1. NCBI lineage: Eukaryota > Metazoa > Chordata > Aves > Passeriformes > Estrildidae > Taeniopygia > Taeniopygia guttata. The sequence continues at coordinate 123,117,199 of NC_133026.1, forward strand.
CACCAGCTAGAGAAGTACCCTACTGTCTCTTGGAATGTGTGTCTCTATAGACACAATGTTATCAGCTCCGTTCTATCGTAAATCGGTATCTTTGTATTTCTCATTTTAAGATCCAGCAACCTAGTCCTGAAAGTATAAGTAGTTTTACATTTAATTCTTTAGTAACAGGTTTGGTGTTTTGTTTTACATTTAATCTGCATCATCCATCCTATGACAATATAGGATTAATTTGGCAATTTGATACTGTATTTTTCCTACCAGCACTGTAAATGGCCTATACGTATGCCTATATGCAATGTAAATAGCATAGGAAAGAAGTATCTATTAATAATTCTTAAAAGTAAATCATCCTCCTTCTTCAAACACATGCAGTAATTCCCAATTTGAAAAGCATCACCAGAGGTCATCAATGTTTTAAAATCTTCTCAGCCTCAAACTTCAAATTCCCCTATTTTCCTATTTTAAGGCAAGTATTGCACTCATTCCCTTCGGTGTGCAAAACCAGATTTGCTCTGCAGTTTTCACTCGCCTCTCCTTCAGCTGTAGGCTACTACATGCAGCGAGTTGCAGCAAAAGCAATTTTTATTGACAGGTATCTCCCCCCTCTCCACATCCTTTCTTTTAAAGTCTAAAATGGTGAAGCTGGATGGGAAAATGCTTGGCTGCTTTGTTTCAGGTCTGAGCAGCATCTCGCTTTCCCACAACAGGTAGGTAGAGGCAGAGTGCGCTGCTGAATGCAGGAGACTTCGCCAGAGGCTCAAACCACCAGTTATTGCTGCTGTCTCAGGCGCTGCATATTTCTACTGACCATGGCTCTTTGCCAAGCTCTAATTAAGACACTTTAGTGTGTCAGGGAGTTAACCCTCCACTGCACATACCTTCTCCAGAAGCACCAAGATATAAGCATCTTCCTCCTAAAAATCCCTGAGCAGCTTTCCTGTTACCAGAGCTGTGCAGTCTCTAAGCCCTCAACATTTTTACCTCACCAATTCCATAAATGAAGGTGAATTAATGAGGTAGTTGGCACTATAACTTTTAGCAGCATTTCTAAAAGTGAATATGCATTCCACCTGCATTAATTTGGTGTGTATTGTCATATATATTTTCCTTCAAAGAAAATACCTCAATTTGTCAGAGTAGAAATTCCTTTTAAAAAAATAAAGCAAGAATAGGCTGTTAAAAAATCTTTACTCTCTAAAGAGCTTTTCATTTTATTCTTGAAGGTTGTAGAGCAGCAGCAGTGCTCTTATATGGAAAATGAGGAAATCTGAAGAATCCAGAACTGCATTTTAATTTTACAAGAGATGAAACATAAACACATTTGCTGATCTACCAGTACTATCTATTGGTCTCACACAAAGAACAACTGCCACTGGACTGAATGAGGGGAAGCTGTGACAATAGTCAGAGGGGGTAAAAGGAAACCCATGCCGAGGCTGTCTGCATCTATACTTTATTGTTCAAAAACCCTCTTTAAGCACTGCATCCTGTCTGTACATAGAAATCTTCCCTAATGAAAAGCAATATAAGTCACAATGTGACTGAGAGAAAAACTAACTTAATTTCATTCTAGTAACTAGGGGAAAAAATCATCTGAACTTGAATATGGGACATATCCACATGCAATAAAACCAACAGGAAAAAGCAAGCTGTGTCAACTTCTAGAGAGTTATAAAACCAGAAAATATAGTTGACTAGCCAGCTGTCCTCAGACTGCTGAGTATAAAAGGCATTCGTAATGAAGACTTTGATTACTTTGCAGAAATAAATCTTGAATTTTACAAAGTCTAATCAAGGTAGTTAGTAAGCTAATCCCACTCCTTTGTTCTTACTGTGTATTAGCCCCAGTGGCAGGAAAACCAGAGCTGTCTTCCAAAGCCATTACTGATCTGATCTTGGTTGTGTACAAGTTTTCCCTTTCTGAAATCAAGCTTTTTGTTTTAGACAGTATGTTAACAACTAAAATATGTGATCCTCCCTATAGCTGTGTTTCTCTAAAGAAACACTGAGTTCTTCATTTCAACGCATCCAGAACCCTACATAGGTTACATGAACATGCTCAGAAGTTTTCTCATTATTAGATAATTCTGCACATCACCTAGTGGCCTTAAGAATTGATTTTTTTTTTTAATTTAGTAAGAATAATTTCAAATGTTTTGTGCTAGTTCACTTTTCTGATGAAATAAATGCACTTTTTAAAAATATAAAGAAAAATTTTGTAAGGTAAATGGTTAACATTCAGCTGGATAGAGCTTACAGAACCATGAAGCCTTTCCTATAGGCTTGTATGAAGACAAATCCTGGAAGAAACAGTGGTGAAGGAAAGCCTTCACCTTCCATAGGCACTGTACATTCCTATGCTTCTCTGCCCTATTTTCTGTATAGCTGTAACCCCCAAATGTCATATATGGGAAAAGGGCTGTCCTACTTTGTGCTATCAGAACATTACTTCCCCTACTCAAAGGGTCTGCCCTCAAATATATTTTTAGAAAGGTCATTTCAGTTTCCATAGAGTTCTTTTGAACAGGGGCAATGTGTGCCAAGCATGCTGGATTTTTTACATATTAGTTATGATATCCTGGGACCCTTTGTTGAAACAAGCCAACTAATTTCTCACTGAAAGTTTTTTTTCTTTTTAATCACATTTTATTCTCCTTCTAAGAAAGGTACACAAAACTAAGGCCATTTAGATTATGCCTATATATGCACTATATGTAAATTGCATATATATGCATCATATTCAAGGTTGACTTTACCAGTAAGTATAACAACTTCAGAAAGAACCTCAGGGCCCACACTGAAGTTATTCTCCACCAAATGCAGACCAGAATGTTGAGTATGCATATTGCATGTGCAGGTAATCAGTCTTCAGTGCACATCCAAGAACTCTGTATTTCTGTTCTCTTTTTTCTAGAACTACAGGAATTTTGTCTATGATGTCCTGTTTGCTGAAATATGCGATTAAACCATGTATACTATGCAAGACTTCACTTGATTACATTGATGTTACTACCTTATTGCTCTGAACTACTGAGCATATAATAATTCTTATTATATCTAAATTTTCAACTTTTCTTCCTTTATACAGCACCATCTTCCAAACATACAAGAATGCTGAAGTGGTTAATGCCTATTTCAGTAAGTTGGGTGACATATCTAAAGACAAGTCAACTAAGCCTCTTTGGAAAGTGTATTCTTATAACTCCTTTTGAATTACATAAAGAGATAGCTGAGAATTACAGCTGAGTCATCACAGGGTGTACATGACATCAAAACTGGAGTACCCAAATTAAAAGTTTAATCAAGTTTTACTTATTAGGTAAGAGAGAGAAAAAGACAGTTTAACCAGGAACCTTCTTGATCTCTGGTAACTATTCTCATTTCAAATTCATCCTGACTTTTCATATTTGAAGTGGAACAGGCTTTCTCAGTTATAGAATGATATTATTTAAAGGAGTAGAAGGCATTTACAGACCTCTGCAGGATAATATTCGGTCTCATTTATCTCCTCTACAAATAATACAGCTGAAGAGAACACTGATTCAGACTATTGAGTCCTTTAGATTACGTCATTCCTTGGTATTCCCTTTACACTGAAAAATAACAGCAGGTACTAAAAAGGAAAGAGTCTATTTTGAATATTCATTTTTAAGCAGAGAATTGGGCAAGTGGTTTAGAAGACAAAACTATATAAGTGAAAAGCAACTAATTCCTATGACTATTTGGTTTTTCTATAAACTTAATACATCTACCAGGGACTACACAAATAGAACTTTCTATATATTTGGAAAACCCTGTGCTGATGCAGAGGCAGCAAAGAGACTGTATATAGTCCTGGTATACCCTAGAAATGTTACTAAGAAAATTTATTCTTTCCTACAGCAATAAGTATTGAAGAGCCACAGAATCAAATAATTGTGAAGATGCAATTTAACTGTCTTTTGACGGAAGATGTACTCCATCTTTCCCTACTGTCCTTTGCCTGAAAAACATGGTAATGCCAACACACTTCTACATACACTTGAAATATTCTTGATTTGCACATTTTAACCTTGCTTTTTTTTCATAAGAAACTCAGTCCATTCCCTAGAGGCCTGTAAGGAGTAGAAGGTAGAAATCAAATAAAAGCCAACTGACAAAAAAAGAAAGAGAAAGCTAATTACATAACAGATGCCTGCACAAGGCATTTTGAGAAATCCACAATACAAACAGGTTCCCTTGAATCTGAGCAGACCACTTCTTCCTCCCTGATCTGTGAATGAAGAACCAGCTCTCTGATCTCTAACAGTGGATATACTGTTGAAGGAGAACATTTCACTCTTTCGGCAATTACAGTCCTCCCATAATGTTAGAAGATCATATATTGCAAGATTACATCCATATATCTGTATCTACATATTTATATCATAATATGTAACACCTACTCTCCCTGTTTCATGACAGTCCACACTGCATGAGTACTTCACAATAACTGACTCCTAAGGAACCGCACTGGGATGCAAATGCAAGGAGAAGCAGATAATCATTCATACCTGCAAGTGATCCTTTAAAGGAGGGATTTATCAGCTGGCTGCACTTCTCTCCTGCCCTGCACCCAGGGTTGCTCAGCACTGACTGCGCTCCCAGCCTTGATGTGCCATGAATGAAAGTCACCCAGGACCTTGTAACCCTCTCTCCTAATTTCTATAGTGGTTGTTATCTATCCCAGCACTGAAAGTGGTGCAAGACAGAAAAGCAAGCTGTTTTAATAATTCTGTATGCTATGGAGAGATCTCTTCCCTCTCAGCAGAAAGGGAGAGAGCAGAGTGGGATGAGAAAGAGGATGTGTCAGACTAATTTACATGCAAATACTATGCCCTCAGTTCCAAAGTACATTAAAATAAAAAACAATTTCCTAAAATAACTTATGGCCAGGACTGTTTTATCACTCGTGTACACTTAACACTAAATTCTGAAATACTAACTTATTGATAACGAGGGTCTGATATCTGGAAATCCTGGCAACTCCTCCTATGGGGACCAGAACTGTTTTGTACAACAGGATGACAGAAGTATTTGGATGCTTCTCCTGATCTAAAACCCTTAAATAATAACTGGCTCTAGAGCCCAGCAAAGCCTGCAGCTATGGGAAAAATCTGATGCATAAGGCAGCAGAAATACTCAAGCAACTGCACTCAGACTTATTTCTGCCTTCTTGGATAAAGTATCCACCTTGTTGACCTGTCAGTCTTGCTAATCCACCTTCTATTTTCAGTTAGTATCATTAAAGTTCAGCGTTTGCGAGCCTGGAGGGAGAGGCGAGCACTCCATCCCCTTTTTCCACGGGGCGGTAACCAGATGTCAATGGCTGCAGCTGTGACTACATAATTACCTGTTTGCATGAACGCGGACCGCAGTTTAGATTTAATAGGTCAGACGACAATGCAGCAAAACGCATTTAGCCCACGATTACCCCTTTTCAAACATTCTCTCGCTCGCAACTTCGACCCTGGGAACATTGCGGGCACAGACTCGGGTCAATAAGAAACATTGGCCGGCACAATGGGGCTGGCCTCAAACAGCGCTGTTGACAGACACCGGCACAAAGGCGGTGAATAGAGTCCCCCTCAGTTCTCACACAGAGCGAAGAATGACTCAGTGTACTGCCGCTTTAGTGCTCTGTTTGTACAGTGTATACAGCTTTTGTCCCGCGCCACTGTTCCAGGCTCAATGGGGGCTAAAGAGCCGAGGAAGTGAAGGCGGAAGAATGGCGGGGCGCTCACCCCGGCAGCCAGCGGTGCTCGCCCCGCGCGGGACGCTGCGGCGGGGCGCGGGCGATGCCGCTCACGGGCTGCCCCGCACCGCTGCCAGCCCGGAGCCTGCTCTGAGACAGCCCGGCACCTCCGGCTCCTCTATTTCATCTCCTTCAGATACAGCACCGTGCCCTCCCGCCCTGCCCCCTACCCGCGCACAATTCAAGGCTCCCACTCCGACCAAGACGAAAAATTGAGCGTGGGATTTGGAATTACAGAAGCCCTATGTCCCTCCAAAAGGTACATCAAAGACGGTAATAATGGAGTTGTAATTTTAAATTCTCACCGCAAAGTCTCAACAGAACTGAGACGTGGAACAAGACAACCACAGCTGCATGTCTGTATTTCACACACATTTAGACTGTGCAAATAATGGGTCAGAGAAAATTTAACATACCCGTGATACTGCATGTGCACATCTATTATTAGTTATCTATTAGCAGAAAAAAAAAAGAATCACTTCATGTAGATTATTGCTACTCTTCAAATAACAATTTTTGTCAACTTTCCCGTTATGGAAATGGCACTTCTGTTATTTACATGGCCATGCTTGTGAGCGTGTTTAAGAAACCAAAGCAGCCTTCTAGAACAACATTAGAACTATTACCTTCACTTGTTTCCTATCACAGAATCATCAAATGGCCTGGGTTGGAGGGGACCTTAACGATTATCTAGTTCCAAACACACAGAATTGAGCAGGGACACCATTCACTATACAATATGCAAAATGTGCAGGCCTTTTTCTATGGAGTGAAATCTTTGCTTGCAAAGAATTTTAAGTTTCTGAATTATTAGCATGAAGCTAATAAGAGATTTAGCAATTGCTCTTTAACTCACGCAGACCATACAACAGATAGCGTCATACATAATGAAGTCAAAGAGAAAGAACTGTTTAGTATGTTTTAAGACTGTGAATTGGTTTACCAAAAAAAAAAAAAAAAAAAAAAACCAAAAAAAAAAAACCACCTGTATTCTAAAATAAACAAATCCCTGGATTTCCATGAACAGAACACAAAGAATATTGTTCATTTTATCACTAATAGCAAAGATAGTAACAGCATGTTCTCTACTACTCTTTCAATATCAGTTTTTAAGCTCATAATACTAGAATGTTATTATGTTAAGCAGCTACAGAAGAAAGCTCCAGAATACTAAAAAAAAAAGATGTGTTTAATGCCAGAAAAAAAAGAATTGAACCCACAAATTGAAAGTTCCTTATGTGTGAGCTAGTCAGAAAGATTTTGGGAGTCTTGAAGGTTTGACTTTTATTCTTGGCAAACAAGTTGAGAGCAAGGAATCTTAAAGACATGTGAAGATTTAATCCTCAGATACTTTATTTTAGAACAGCACAAGAATTTCTAGTATTTATACCTACAGAGAGCCTTATTTAAATAAGGCAGGCTTGCCTGCTCTGCACACTAAGTGTAAGACATAAGTGCTTGAATATCCTGGCACTGACTATGTAAAAGTACTGATGCTAAAGTATACCTGCAATCCTATCAAGGATCTGATCAATTATGTTACTGAACAGTTTTAAATTCACTTTAAAGGAGGAAAATCATCACCTTTCAACTAATATTAGGGTCCTTAAATATTTCCACAGGCGTATTCATAGCTCTAAAGGCTGATGAACAAAGCTAGAAGAACTAACATCTAGCATGATTATTTTTTCTTATAATGAATGGGAAATTCTCAGAGAAAGCCCTTTCAAATTTGATCTATGATGTGAAGAAAATGGAGACAAACTCTACCAATTCTAAATGGTAAAGGATGAGGAACAGACCAAGAGCGTGTGGGTCAGGATTAAATTCACAGCAGGGACAAATGACATTATAGCCTACTACAGGTCACCTGATGAGGAAGACCAAGCAGATGCAACATTTACAATCTCTGACCCTCACTGGGGGGCTTCAACCAACCCAGTATCTGCTGGAGGGACAGCACAGCAGGGCATAAACAATCCAGGAGGCTCCTGCAATGTGTTGATGGTAATGGCCATCTTCAGTGACAGAGGAGCCAAAGAGGAGAGGTCATAAAATCATGGAATGGCTTGGGTTGGAAGGGACCTTAAAGATCAACTAGTTCCAGCCCCTTGCCATAGGCAGGGACACCTTCACCTAAACCAGATTTCTCAGAGGCCCATCCACCAATCTGTCCTTAAATGCTTCCAGGCACGGAGCACACACAGCTTTCCTGGGCAACCTGTTGTGCCTCACCACCTCAGTGCCTTACCACCTTCACAATACAGAATTTTTCCTGATATCTAATCTAAATCTACTCTCTTTCAATTTGAACATATTCCATGTTGTTGTGTCACTACATGCTCTTGAAAATAGTCTTGCCCCATCTTTCCTGTAAGCTCCCTTCAGGTACTGGAAGACTGCAATTTGGTCACCCTGAAGCTTTCTCTTTTCCAGGCTGAACAATCCCAGTTGTTCTCAAGGTGCTGTGCCAGTCCTTGTTCTCGCCAACAAGGAGGGGCTTGTGGGGAATATGAAGCTCAAGGGCAGCCTGAGTGGCAGTGACCATAAAATGGTGGAGTTCAAGGTCCTTAGGGCAGTGGGGTCACAGCAAGCTCACTACCATGGACTTCAGGAGAGCAGACTTTGGCCTGTTCAGGGATCTGTTTGGAAAACCATGGCATAAACCCTTAGGGGGAAGTGAACCTCAAGAAAGCTGGTTAATACTCAAAGATCACTAAGAGGAATTTAGGCAAAAACACCAGAAGTCCTAAGTGCATGACCAATGAGCTCCTGGACAAACTCAAACACAAAAAGGAAGCTTACAGAGGGTGAAAGCAGTGGGACTGAGTGTACCCTCAGCAAGTTTTCCCATGAAACCAAGCTGTGCAGTGCAGTTAACACACTGGATGCCAGCCAGGGGTACCCTGACAGGCTTGAGAGATGAGCCCATGTGAACAACCCAAAGGCAAACAAGGCCAAGTGCAAGGTCCTGCACATGGGTCAAGGCAATTCCAAGCACAAGTACAAGCTGGGCAGAAAATTGATTGAGAGCACCCTGAGGAGGGACAAGTGGACAAGACACTCAACATGATCCAGCAGTGTGCACCTGCAGCCCAGAAAGCCAGCTGTGCTCTGGGCTGCATCAAAAGCAGTGTGACCAGCAGGTCAAGGGAGCTGATTCTGCCCCTCTACTCTGCCCTCCTGACACTCCCACATGGAGTACTGCACAAAGTTCTTGGGCCCAAAACACAAGAAGGATGTGGACCTGTTGGACTGAGACCAGAGGAAGGTCACAGAAATAATCACAGAATGGTGAAATACTGGACCAGGTTTCCCAGAGAAGCTATGGATGCCCCATCCCTGAAGGTATGCCCCATCCCTTCAAGGCCCAGCTGGATGGGGCTCTGAGCAACCTGGTCTAGGGAAAGGTGTCCCTGTTCATGGTGGGTGGGTTGAAACTACATGACCTTTAATGATCCTTCCAATACAAACCATTACATGATTCTATAATAAATTGCCTCAAACTTCCTTTCTTCATTTTTGGTTTTTTTAAGCCTAAATTACTGCTTAGCATGTTAGCCTAATCTACTCTTACCATACATTATTCCTTTACACTCACTTACTATAATTTAGTTTTGGCGAAGTGCACCACTGGTGTGTACTCCAGGCCCAAGCTAAGCACACTCTTAATAAAACTCACAGAAGCAGGCAAGTATTTCACAAACCTCCACATTACAGCAATGCCTTATTCAAGTCAAAGTCCCAGAAAAGGATATTGTATTTGCTGCCACGCATCAGTGCTGCTCTGCATCCCCTCCCAGGCTGGCAGCAGCAGCAGCCCTGCCTCCTGCCAAGCAGAGGATCACAGCTTGTTTACTGAGCTGTGTCTGGAGGAAGCAGAGCGTGTTTCAGCCTCGTCTCCAGCAGCTCTGTCAAGCCAGCTGCCAAGAACAGTCTTGAAAGGCTTCGGGAGAAACAAAATCTCATACTTAGGTGGTAATAGACTGGTCCAGCATCAGCGACCCAGAGATGAGTGAGGTGGCAGGCACTACTTGATCTGAAATATTAAAACACTTTTGGATAACTTCAAATATATAAAGTCATAAAAGAAGTAAGTGAACTCTCTAAGTGGAAGGACAGATTAGCAATCAATTTATAATTACCACTGAGATTAGGATCTCTATGTTAATACTTGAAGTTAATGAGTACAAATTGCAGATAAATTAAACTCGTATGCTACTTACATTTCCTTATGATGAATGGAAAAGGCTTGAAAACTCTGTTAGGGTTTTCATACTGTAGATTATAATTTTTAAAAAAATTAAATATTTAAACTAATGCTGCATTACTTCCAGAAGATTTCAGTCAGATTAAACATGCATGTTGAGCATTTCAATAAAGAAATGTTTTACATAGTTTTACAGGAATCATGACACTAATTCAGTAAGATCTCACTGCCTTTGCAAGGCCTGCTAACTACTCTGAAAATAAAGAACATGAAGTTTCAGAGGACATGTAAGCAATTCTTCATTTCTTCTAAGATCATTAATCAAAGAAAAATTGCTTAAGCCTTTTTCCTCTTACCCTACTAATGAAAAGTCACCAAACACTAACAAATGACTGGCATTTTTAGTTGTACCCAATGGTTATTTCTCTGCCTTTAGACTCATATCTCGGTTTCTCGGTTAAGTGGGTACATGCTCACACAATGTGACCACATTATGTGTGCTTTTCCATGTGATCAGAGCCTGCCAAGCCTCAAAGCAGATTATTCAAAATATAGTTTCAGTATTTTTCAGAACAATCCCTTCAGTATTTAAAGAACTGGGCGGCTGTTGTTATTTCTCACCCAAGCTGGGACTGGATTTTAAGTTCTTTAGGCAAAAAAAAAAAAAAAAAGAAAAAAAAAAAAAAAGTAAAATGCTAAGACAGGAAAATAGAAAATTTGCCTTTCTTGACAGCTATCACAGAAGGAAAAAGAGCTTTGGAGTTGTATTAAAAAATGCTCCATGATTGGTTCTCATCATACTTCACATTTCAGTGTCCATAAATCATGGCTACATTCAGCAAGTTCACAAAGCTAAAGACATCTGCATCCCTGCTTGGCTGCTATCGTGCCTAAAATGCTGACAGAGCCATGGCAGCAGTGACCACACACAGACTCCAAAATCTATTAAGGCAAGTTTTAACAGCTACTGAATACTCTTAGAACACTTTCCCAAGTTCCCTTTTTTCTTTTTAAATATATAGGCCTTTACTTACATGGCAGTTCTTCCAGCACAACAGCAATACCTGCCTAGAATTTTAAATTCTATATTGAAAATTATATTTTTCTATAAGAAAAGTCAGGCAAGCAAACACAACGGCAGGGACAGTGTTATTAGATACTCCTTACTGAGTAAGGGCATATACATACAACCTAAGTGTTACTTCAGTACTATTGCCTCTGCTTCTTGCTCCAAAACATTGGATACACAAATTATACTCATTTGCTATTCTTATCCTAGCTCCACACAAGTGCATGTGAAAAGACAAGAAGCAAGACTGTGGGTTTTGTTAGTATATTAGTAAGCAGAAAAGGAGAATAAATTAGTCTTAAGCAACAGACATGTAATAAAATATTATTTACTTTTGCCTCTAAACACCACGTGTTTTTTAATTCAGAATTGCTGTGCTGCCTAGTAGCAACAAGGCAGCCAAATCCCCTACACAGTTTGGCAACACTCAGCCTTAAAAGCTTTACCTTGCTTTGTAGGAATTTACTTGGTTTTGTGCTCTGGTTGGAAAACGGCATCTAAACAGGTTGACAAGGAGTTACAGAAAGCATCAGGGGAAGAAAAGCATCTGTCATGGATTTGGTGTGTAGGAGTAACAGAATTCATTTTATCAGTCTTTTGGGCCTATTCCAAGCTGCAGTAAACACCCACTCCTCCCTCTGCTGAACCATCCCTCTGTACCAAGTGGTGACTTCAAACAAAAATGTGTGACTAAATAAATCATCAATGGCCAGAGACAGCTTTTAAGTATCTCCAAGAACAGAGACTCCACAACCTCCCTGGGTAACCTGTGTCAGTGCTCAGTCACCCTCACAGTAAAAAGCTCTTTCCTGGTGTTCAGAAGGAGCCTCCTGTGTGCTGGTGTGTGCCCACTGCCCCTGGTCCCATCACTGGGCACTGTTGATAAGAGCCTGGCTCTGCACTCTTTGCCCACTCACTGGAGGTATTTCTACACATTGATGAAATCCCTCTGAGCCTTCTCTTCTCCAGGCTGAACAGCCCCAGCTCTCTCAGCCTTCCCTCATCAAAGAGATGCTCCATTCCCTTCAGCATCCTAGAGGCCCTTCACTGCACTCTTGAGCTGCAGAGCCCAGAACCGGACATAGCACACCAGGTCTGGCCTCACCAGGGCTAAGTGGAGGAGAAGGACTGCATCCTGCCACCTGCTTGTCTAATGCAGCCCAAGACACCACTCAGTTTCTTTGCCACAAAGGCTCACTGCTGCCTCATGTTTGGATGTCCACCAGGACCCCACAGGCCTTTTCTGGCAAGCTGCTTTGCATCCCAGTGGCTCCTGCCTGGGGCTGTACCTTCCCAGGGGAAGCACTTCACGCTTCTCTGGCTGAACTTGATGAGGTTCCCATCACACCATTTTTCAGCCTGTTGAGGTTGCTCTGGATGGCAGCACAACCACCCTGTGTAAAAACTCCTCCGAGTTTTGTAGTCTGGGCAGACTTGCTGAAGGTACATTCTCATCCCATCACTGAGGTCATGAATGAAGATGTTAAACAGGACTGGACCCATTACTGACTCCTGGGGTACATGGCTAGGTACTGGCTTCCAACCTGTGTAATCTTCATGTTATATAGCAGACTGAGAGGAATTATCAGTGAAAGAATTCTATACACCTCCAGCATTACTAGTATCAACAATTTCATCAGTTAGAGAAGAAGATCAATTGCCATTAAAAAAAAAAAAAAAAGTTGGTTTAATTAAAATTTCCTGATCTGCCAAATTAAAAAAAAAAAATTATGTGAACCCAAAAACTAAATAACCCAGAAAGATATAAACCAAAAAAATAAAAACAACTTTAAACTAATTTTTTGGGAGGCCTGATTCATGCCTTCTAAGAGGTCGAGACTGATATATATTACCAGCAGTTTTTCCCTGGATGTGTTAATTCCCTTCTCAGACTCACTTACTGAAACTATTCCAGAGGGGTGAATAATTACCAGTCCATGGTTATATGATAGCATTAATTTTCCTGAGTAAGATCTTTGCTATATGAAGTCTAATAATTCACAATTGGTCCCAAACATCATTAATTCAGTTTCTCAACCTAGAAACTAAATAGCTTCTGTCTTAGGGCAAGTCTGCACCTCTCAGAGGATTGCCATGCAGAGTACACGAGCCAGTTTAGGCCAAACTTATTTCCCAAAATGAAATCAAAGGTCACAGACACATCAGCACAGCACTGCAGCTCAGCTCACTATGCTGACAAGAGGGTTTAGTGCACAGTTACATCCAATCTAATAAAAGCAGTTATACTGCTACAATAACCTGGACTGTTTTTTTCATCTAACCCTTACCTATGTTACAAGTATAGGACAAACTGACCAGACTTTAAGCCATGAATATCTGCAACTTGCTCTGTGGTTTAGTCAAGTACAGTTGCCTGTACTGCTGAGAAGTTTGTTTAACTGGCAGGAGACTGCCTCACCCACTTCACCCAGACCCACTGATGAGCCAAATATGCTGGGGAGCATTTTAAGAGTTTTCAAAAAATCCATAATCTGCATCTTGACTGGCTGAGATTCTTGGAGCCTTGTCTAGCTATTGAGAAAATTAATTACACTTTACTAGAGGTATTTAAGTGAAATTGTGCGCTAACAGCAAGGCTTTCTCAAAGGTGAGGGGGGAAAATTCCTAATATGCTGCACACAGATATTCAAGTCATTTATTTTCATCAATCTCAGAACAAAACACTAGAAACAATTTTAATTCTTCTGCCAAGTTATTGGTTTATAATTCTAGTTTCTGCAGTTCTTGACAGCTAGCACCTGGATTAGGGAAAAAGATTGAGTTTATCTACTCATCTCCTATAGACAACACTGAAGCCTTCCAATGCAGTAATAAGCTTCCCAAGACTTTTTTTTTTTCTCTATTGTGTATATGTGCACATTTGAGAAAATGTGTGGCTTAAAGAGTATTTACAGACTTTGACATTGCCAAAAAAGCTCCAGGCCACCTATGGTCTGCTTTGTTCTCCCAAGACATTGTACACAGCATATTCCATCTCTCATTCATCACAATGCCCTGGGAAAACAGAGCTGGCAAAATTTTTTTATCAATAAATGCTACTAATTTTGTGAGGGTTTTTTCTTACAGAGGTCATCAGATCTCATAAATCACTGCTACTCTAAACTAATGATAGAAGCAAAAGCTAAGGATAAAAACTGATTAGCAAGCTCATGTACACTGCTGTGGCCGTATTCCTAGGCCCATGTTGTATTTGCTATACCAAATGCTGCCCAGGGTGCCTCATTAATATGAACTAGTTGTACTGTTGAAAACCAACACCTGTCCCATGGTATCATTACATTAACTAAACTCTAAAATACCTATCTGGGATGAAAAACTAATAGTGTAGTCCAAAAAAAAAAAGAAAATGTTTACAGACTTTGGGCTCCAGGAACTTTGAAAGCACTGTCTTGTGTATTACAGAACTGCACAAAGCCAACACCTCTATTTGTGGTTGGAAATAACCACTGAAGAATGATATACAGTGGGTGGCAAAAACAGTCACAATTGTAAAGTAACCAAGCAAATAATAAGCTGTGTCCATAGGGGATAAAAATGCTATAATTTCCAAAATGCATGCTGCTATAAATAAGTTAAGAGGTTATTTGCTGCAGCACACAGACCAAGTTTGCAATCACAGAGCTATTCTTCGTGCCTGTTTTTAAAAAAGCAAGCTGAAATTGTTCGACAGCAGACAGAGTGGCACCACGTGCATTGTTTGGGCTCGGAGCAATGGTGAATTGCACTATATAGAAGCTTTGTAGAAAAGGCAGCTCCTGCCACCTCCTTGAATTTAGTCCTCTTCAATATAAATAATAAGGCTTCCTTTTTAAGTTGCAATGTTGGTATGTGGGAACAGGACAACATCATCAGTCCTGCTTACCATTTCTCCCTGGTATTTGGGCATAGTTGGAGACCAGAGGCTGACCAGAGTGCCAAAACCCAAGTTTGCTGATGACTAGTGAAAACCACCTTGGTCCACAGAGAATTTCAACATGACATTATCATAATTTTAATCATAGAAAGAGACTGGTTTTCACAATGTGGAGACCAGCTGTCTGGTTATGTTTTCCCCAAAAGATACAACCTGGAAGAGATTCAGGAAAGTGTGTGTGCACTATTCATTTTGTACTTCAGCAAATATGAACAGGTCATAATTATTTAACAATTCAAAAATTATAACATAGTCTAAGTTTGTCTTTTAAAATGCAGAGGAATTTTGCTCTCAAATAAGAAGATGCTTACCTGATAGGTGGAGAACTTGGAAGAAGGAGCAGAAAAGTATAAAAACTGCTTTGATTTCAGATAGCCATTTAGTGTTACAAACATCAGCAACATGGCACTGATAGACCTAAACCATTTGACCTTATAGGCTTAAAGGAAATCTGTCATAGAGACTTACGAATTCTCCCAAGTTGCTTACTTATGTCACTACTTTTTTTTTTAATAGGTAAGAAAGACTTTCCAAACAAATGAAAAAATGAAATAAAAAAAATCTCAGCTGATAACAAAAGATTTGTAGGAAAGACCAGGTAAGTGGTCATGTTGACTAAATAAGATTATAATACCAGGTATTTTAATAAGTTTTGTAATTCCTGCTTTAATTATGCATAAATGAGCAAAAATTATTTTCAAAACTTTCCAAAAATGTTAGTAGAAGGAACATATAATATACTGCTGCAGTGCAGCAACATCTAAAACATGGTAACTGCTTAAAAACACACAACAGAACTGTAAATTCTAACAGTTCAGTAGTAAAGTATTGGTATAAAGCTGAGCAATAATTTTAATGATGAAAAAATACTAACTCATTTGCATAATGCAGAATAGATACAACAATACAAAACTGTAATTGGTTAGAAATGTAACTACATTATATTTATATTGGAAATATATATTAACAGTCAGTATTGGGAAAAAAAACCAAAAACAAGAATGAGCCTGGATCAGGTATAAATAGTTACCAGTGGAGCACATGAATTAGGCAATGGCAGCAAAAGATGATGGGAGGGAGGGAGGCAGGAAGGAAGGAAGGAAATGCATTTCCTGCAAGAGACAGGACAAAATTTTCACAGTAGCTGTGAGGGAGTGGAGCCTGGAGCCATGTGAGCTTGTCCAGGTTGTTAGGCTACACTACCACACATCACTGCCAGAGGTGGAAATAAGGGATTCTTGCTTCCAGGAAGAAGGGCATGGCTGGGTCAAGAAAAATCATAGTAGGAGGGGGAAACCCTTTCATCAAGGTCCTCAGTGAGCATCTCTGCATGTAAATCACCCTTTTTTGTACACTTCTGTTATTAATATTGCTGCTGTTACTGCTGGTTTTCTAATCTCATTGCTATTTCCAGTAAATTTTTCTTATCTGAACCCTTAATTTTTACCTTTTTCTCAACTCTATTCCCAGAGCAGGATGTGGAAAGGGAGGAAAGAGGGGGGAGCAAGCAAGAGACATATGACTTGGGAGAGTCTTGCGGCAAGGGAGCACTAAATTGGGGAGTGCAGTTCCTAAACCATGGCAGAGGGCTTATACATTCTCTCAATATTCTTGTAAGAATTTTTTTACAGTGTGAATACTAATAGACAAACATGTAAGAAAAAGACTGATCTGTTGGGAATGAAAACTACAACAAAAGGGAAGCAGGGAAAGGAAGAAATCACTGATTTAATGCCAATGAGCTAACAGCAATAATTTGAACACCTAACTAGAATGAGATAATTCTGTCAGAACTCTGTTCATTCCCCTCACATACCAGAACTGGGACTTAAAAAAAAAAAAAATGTTTCTGAGTGGACCTGCTTTTCTAAACAAGACAACATCACAGAAACCAAAAGTGGCTTTCCACACCAATCTAGCATCCTGTGCTTTTATTAGTAACTTCAACACACATAAATAATTTTCAAGGAATCACTAAGTTTCTATAGGTTGCCAATCTCTTTCATATGACCTGTTCTTTCTGCGTCTGCCTAAGTTTGAAAACGGTACTTGCAAAAGCATCATTTATTATATCACTTGTACTGCTGGTTAGCAATTTCCTTCTTTCCTGTTGAGAATTACATATTACAGATAAATGCTATTTTGCTGGCAACAGACAGCAAAAAAGAAGTAGACTACTGTAAAAACAAACATGTACAACTAAACCTGACATTATTGTAGCAATATATGTTTTCTTTATATATTACATTAATTGCCTTTTTTTTTTTAACAGTAATAGTTTCATCAACATTCAAAGCTTGAAAGCCAAAGGATGTGCCAGGTTGGCAGACCAGCACCACTCCAGTCAGCAACAGTACAGGACAGGGAATAAATATATACTCTAAGGAGTAAACATGGTTAAACATGAATTTGGTGTCTGTGATTCCCCTGGCAGAGGAAGAGCAAAGGCCTTGGGAATGGGAGCTAAATGCTGAGTCTCTCAATCAGTACAGCCTTCCACCAGTTGATTGGTCATTACATATTTTAAAGGAAGGAGTTAGAAAGTTATGTTTCTAACATCTCTCTCTAAACCTTTTCACAGCAATATTGCACCACTGCATACAAAACAGTCAGGGCAAGGAGGGTTCAGCAAGCAAGGACTGAACCAGACACTGACATGTCCTCTTGTATGAGGGTCACTGCTGCACTGAGAGCAGGGTGCTTTGTGTGAGGCAGCTCATTCTGGCTGAGATGCACTCGTTCAAAAAGCATATTCACATGGCATCAAAACAGAGTAAGGAACTCCAAACTTAGCCTCCAGTTTAGCACATGGTGACTCTGTTTAATACACAAACTGGAACTAAACCACCAGTGTCTTATTGAAATCCTTTCCCATGAAGAGCATCTCTCTTCATGGACCTCTTTTTCTTCTTTTAGAAAATTGATTTTTTAAATTTTACAAGATCTTTTAAGCAGTGTCTTCTATTACTTTCAACACAAATTTAAGACTGTCTTAATAAAATGAATGTGCTAGAAAAAAAACAGCCTTATTCACATTACCTAATCTAAGAAACCAGATTAGTTTAATTTGGATTCCATTCTGACCTTATCTATAAAATATTTTAAAAATAGAACAAAAAGAGAAGAATTTAAAATGTTTCCCAAATAAAATTCATCCTGGCAGTCATTCAAACAGGGTAAATATTTTGATACAATTTGCAGAAACAGCATTAGGTAATATTTTATGGTGCTCATTAAGTTGTCATGTTCTAAATCACAACCAGCATCAAATGATTTCTTCCCTTCTCTGCTATTTAAGTTTGGCAAATATGCACTGTATAAAAGGTGTCAAGTAAAATTGCCACAGGATATACTGGAAATCCCTGCACCAGCTGCATACTCAAGCATAAAGGAAGTGTCTTTCTGATCCTACAGCCTGATAATACTGGAGTTGCTGGAGGGTTACAGCAGTCTTTGAAAATAAAGTTTCATTACACTGGCATGGAGAGGTGCAGTTTAATCCTCTTTGGAAGCTGGTCCTGCAATCCTACATTTTAGAAAATTGCTGAAAGCCATTGTGCTTTTGATGGGAATTGGTCATTAACAGTACAGGTGCAGAGCATGCAAGAAACAGTGTCAGCACAATCCCTTCCCATATTTTCTACTTCTCAGGAATTCCATCTGATAATGACAGAAGCAGGTTTTAACAGCACCTTTTTGCCACAGATTAAGTTGTTGCTTATTTGTAGATGTAAAATAGACACTTTCCTCTTTAGGACTTCAATTGCTCTGCATGTTAAAAGAGAGAAAAAATATACTTTCTTCCCATTGCTGAAAAGGAATCTTACTTTACTACAGACCCTTTCTCATTTGTATAAACTTTGGATATTTAACAGAATTTCTGTGCTGTTGGTATAAAACACAAATTTAATAAAGCATTTAAGCCAGATTGTATCTATAAACGTGTTTACTGATTGTAGTATATATTTAATAAGTCAGCATATATAACATGAGATCATGAAATCATAAGGGTACTAAATACTCCTGACACAGTAAATAAACCCCAAATAACAAAATTATACTAATATTTATAATGAAATACATCCTTGCCTGACCCCAGTGAAATTTTACCAACAATACATTTGATGTTTAACTAAGCCAATGCATTCTTCCAATCTCAATACCATCAATGCTGATAACAAAATGTATTTTCTGCAATTCTAAGAAACAGATGTCCAAAAAAAAGGAAAACAATAAATGAAAACCAAGAAAAAATTGCGAGAAGGTTTTTCAAATGTTTATTCAACTTAAATTTTGCATTACTGTTCTAAGGTTTCTTTTCCTTAAAGTTTGTGGTGTTTTGTTTGGGGTTTTGGTTTGGGTATTTTGGGTTTTTTTAAAGCTGAAATTTCTTTTAGTAGAACTGAGGGGGAAAATTTATTTAGCTACTTCAAATTTTCCAAGTGAGAGACACCATTTTTTTCCAGTTGCTTTTTTACCTAAGACAGTCTTTAGGGTGAAATCCTTTCTTATGGCCACATGGTGGAAGCACTACAGGGTCTTTCACCTGGACACTCAAAGAAACCACAACTGTTAGGAATAGGACTGTGCAGTTCGAAAGAACAAGTTTTACACTCAAGAACATTTTGTTCCTTTTCAAGTAAACTGTAGCATTTTCTAAGAGCATAGGACATCATATAAGGAAAAGAAAACTGTATTATAATATAACAAAAATAGTTGAGAAATAAGCCAATGACCAAGGTAATATCAAAACGTGTCTTCAAGAGATACCTCTTTACATAAATCACAAAAGATTGCTTGCTACTGCAATTTTTTTGTAAATTCAGGTAAATTTTAGAAATTCAAATTCCCTGAAACACAATGAATTGGAAAAAAATGGCACGAATTGTTTAAATTACTTGCTTTCTTATTTAATTATTTTTATTTAGAGGACTAGGTCTTATAAACAGCATTTAAACACTTAAGTAGTCTGAGAAAAAATCAGGTTTCTGGTCTGAACTGAGGAGAATAGGGATTTGAATCAGTCACCTACATCTCAAATGAATGCTTTAAGTCATTTAAACATAGAGTAGCAACACTACTATATCCACTGCCACTACATCCTCAATGTTGTAAATGCTGTCTCTACTATTTTGGGAACTACCGCCTTTAGTACCAAATTTAACTTCATTAAAAATATGCAGGCAATTAAATCCTATCTCTCCATTCCCATTCAAAAGCAGTGAGAAGGAAGTATAAGTTTTATAGGGATCTCTTTGTTTTTATCATTATAAAAGACAGTGAAAATATAACTGGCCAAGATCTTCTCAGCCCCAGGCTTATGCTCCCAGCATTCAGTGGACAACTGACTCTAAAGCACCTGCTCCAACACGAGTTTTCCTGGGCCTCATCTTCCCCTGTACCTCTGCAACGTGCATCACAAGGAAAGGTGTAAGTTACTGAGGGTAAGATGAGAGCAAGGAAGAAGTGGACAGATGCTTGTTTGCCTGTGAGGTTTTTAAGGAAGACATCTTTCATTCCTTTCCCCCAGTTTGTCTTGCCATTTCAGTATTCCAGACCAACATGACAAAATATTAACACCACACAAGGAAACAGCGAGTGGTGGGCTCAGCATTCACCAGGTGAGTGAATCACAGTTAGGAATTTGAAGGTAAACACAAAGGTAAAGCTGCCCCCTCCCCAAACCTGGGAAGAACTGTGCAAGCAAACATGGGTCAAGGCAAAGACGCTGCAGTGGAAGCAAGAAAGGGACATGAGAGCATGGAGCCTTGCTATGAATCAGGCAAGAAGGCATTTCAGAGCCATGAGCCAAAATTGGAGAGGAAACCAACAGAGACTCATGGTGGGTGTCTGCTGTGGGCACAGTGATTAATCAGGAAGAGAGAGTGGATGAAGCTGCATTCAAACAACCAGAAGCCACCTCAGGATTGCAGGCCTTGATTGCCACAGCGCACTTCAAATGTCCTCATGTGTGCTCAAGCAGGAGCAAACATGGAGAGGACCAAGCAATCAGAGTGAGTGCCCTGATGACGTTTTCTCACCAGAGCTGCCAGACAACCCAAGTAGGACAGGTCTTCTGCTGGACATGTTACACACAGGCAGATAAGAACTGCTTGGGAATGTGATAGCTGATGTCTGTCTCAGCTGCAGAGACCACCAATGAGAGCTTCCATGATGAAGGAAAGTAAGAAAGGAAAGTGGCAGAAGACAGATCTAGGCTTCAGGGCAGTAGACTTTGGGTTATTCAGAGTAGAGAAGCTGTCCTGACATGAAAAAGTACCCAGAAGACATCAAAGATCTGTAAGAAAAAATTCCTCAATGCTTCACGAGGGTCTTTCTCAATGTGAAGAATGAGCAGGCCTGGCAGAAGGCTGGTGCAGCTGAACCAGGAGTTTTGGTCTGAACTCGACCACAAAACCAAATGAATGGTCAGAGATTGAAACTAATATAGAAACACTCCTCAGGCATGCAAGAATGGGATTGGGAAAGGCAAAACTAATCTCAGTTTGAAATTAGCAAGTGATACAAACAGCAACAAGGGCTTTATCACTACAGTAGCAGCAACAGACTAAGAAAATCTCTGCCTGCTGCCAGATGGGATGGGCATAAAGAACTCAGTTCAATCTGAGACATCAAATGCATTTCCTCTGAAAGTCACAGACCTGTCAAAAAAAGAAGCTGAGTATAAAAACACTCTGATAAAATGTTATCGTGGACTTGCACACAAACATCTGATTATTTCTGTTAAATCTCTTTTTGTTAAATCAACTATTGCAGAACTGATTATCATAGGAATCATAGTTAATGTTTCAAAACCAGTGATGTTGCAGATTAACAAAGACGCTCCTCCTCTCTTAGGGGAAATAGAAGGAAAAGAGATGGACTAAAATATTCTGATGCTGTGAATTCAAAAAGATGGTGTTTTGCCTGTGTATTAAAAAGTAAGTATTAATGCAATGTGGAGACAAATGAAATAGACAAGAAATCTTTGAATAATAAATAATTATAAGGTGCCAAAGACAATTTAGAAAGCTTATAAATGTTATTTTCACTAGAGTTTATTGCTTTCTTATCTTTTAGCTCGCTAATTATAGTATTCCCCAGTACAACTGTTCTCTTTCCACCACAGTTTCTCTACTTCAGGACAGAGCAAAACTTGACATCAAAATGTATATAAAATCACCTGCTACAATATATGGAATATTTGACCACATTAGCACTGATCATCTGCTATGAAAAGTATTATCACAAATAATGTGTAAACTCCCCAGTATATCACCTCATGCATCTATGCTTAGCAGAGATAGCTACTGCCTAAGAAGACTACTTAACATGGGATTGAAGTTCCACATCCACAAAACTCCCAAGTATTTTAATAAACAGTGCTTGACAACTATTTCCCTTTTTTTCAGTGACTAAACACCCAGTAACTTCCTTTGCTCATCATAAATTGGAATAATATAGATAGCAATAATGCAAATGTGTAAAGGAATCTGAATGCCAGACAATGATGAGCTATGAATATCTGTTTATGCCTGGATTTTCATTCTGCACAATTCGTTAACTTCCATAGTTTAAACCCCAGAATTCATACAAACTATCCAAGGTCAGTCCAGAAGATGTTTAAGTCCCCTTAGCTAAGCATTTCATTATGTCATTCACAGATGTCAATCACCTACCATAAGTTTATTACTTACTTTCCATCAACTTCTGGTCTTTTGCACACACAGTGAAACTTGCCACCAAAATCTATGTAAAGATCATCATCCACAACATGGAATATTTGACCAATGGCAATTTTATCTTTGGCAGGCCCCATCTGAATTAAAGGAGAGCGTCTCAACATGGATGCAAAGGATTCTGATTTCTCTGAAGGAACCTACAGACAAATAATAAAAAAGAGAAAAACGTTTCACAAAACATGCTCTCTGAAGGATTTAAATTAAACTTTCAACATAAAAGAGGCTTCATCCACTGAATAGCAAGTAAAGATTTCACATGTTGGTCACATTTTTAGCAAGACTTCCAAGGAAGCATCTGGTACCTTTCTCCAACTCCAAACATTTAACACATTAAAGGTAAAGTTTTCATTAATTCAGTCAAAGAAAAGCATAACAGTGTGCATCTCCTGCAAACATCTGCCAGTTCTACTACTGGTTAGGTAAGTTGCAATTTAAAAACACATCCCAAATGTAGGAGATAGTCCCAAAAAGAACACTGCTCATCTCTTGACCAAACCTGAATTAGTAACCTTGCAGCTATTCATGCAAGTATTTAACTATGAATTATACTTAAGTCTTTATTTTAAAGAACAAAGCCATTTTTCAAAGGCAGCAGAAACAGAAAGCATGCACAGGATGGATCTAACATTAAAAAAAAATTTGAACCATTACTTCTCTCATCTTTCACTCTACAAAATCAAAGTAAATAAACAAAACACCAGTTTTTTCTCATAGAGCTTTGGGAAAATGCAAGAACATAAACCTTCCTGCTATGCTTCATGGAGTGAAAGATGTCTGTTCTGTAACCTGAGAAAACTTACCGTCACAGGCTTACCATCATATGCTGGGTGAAAATATCCAGTTATATTAAAGTGAGACTCAATCTCACACATGCCATCTCTGATATCCTGCATATGACCACTTTTTATGATTGTCACCTTTGCAATGCAATTAGTAAGAAAGCCTGCTTGCTAGGAACAAATGAAGAGGGAGAAGCATTTTGGGAGCAACACATATCCAAAAGTGAATGTAGGGAAATAATTGTATAGATGGCTAAATAGATTTTAAAAATTAGAACCTATTAATTTCCCCCACATTAAGTATAAGTAATTGATAATAATTATTTTGTGCAAGATTTCAAACTGTTTTGGAACCAGCAGAAGAACTAAACTGAATAATCAAGCAATTAAAGGTTCAGAGCTCTACTGGCTTCAACAACACACTTTCCCATTGCTTCAAGTGGATGATGAAATTCCATCTACATTTTATATGAATAGAGAATAATACCATCATTTTCCACTTGTACTTTTGGAAACTTTTATTCTTAGAGAAGTCAAAACTAGAGACAGTTTTGAATTCCAGCTCTGCTGGAAGACATAAACAGCACAGATTGTTCTGACAGGACAAAGCCTCGGGAATTACAAGCTACAGACCTGACACCTGGTACATTTGCTGCTTCAGAAACAGGAACTGTTAAATGCAGCATCCCAAGGACAAGGGCTGAAAAATGTGCAACATGTGCATATGTGCACACAAACCACAAAAAGAAAGCATCAAGCCATGGTAAACCACAAACAGTGCAGTAGGATCTTACATGGAAAAGCTACTATCATATAGGGTTCCAAACACAGCATTGTTTGAATTGCACTGTGCATTCTAAATTCAAATACATGAAAGTTAATTACACAGGATGAATTTGTAAGTGCACCAAGAAAAAGATGCAAAATGCTGGAAACAGTAAGAGGACATATTTAAATGAGGGGATCCACATCACCAAATGAACTGCCTTTTCTTGCATGTAGATCATTTGAACAAGGCCTGAGCTAGCAGAGAGATCAAGAGAACTTCTAAGTTTGGCCTGAAGGAGATTTTCCTATATTATTTACATAGATGTCATTAGCAATGACATCTGAACACACTGAGATTTTTTGCTAAGCAATCAATACAATTCACAGTAAGTGAGCAACTACATTCACTAAAATGCATTCACCTCATCCATGCTGCCTTCATACAATGGCATACTCAGTAGGGCTCTCTACACTAAAAAAAACTCTTACAGCGCTTCATGAAGATGAATACACTAATATCTTATAGATTCCCTGTTTTCATCACCTAAAAATGGTCTATCCTACTTAATAACATCTCTCTTCTTTTTTTCCCAGCAAGAAAAAATACAGATGTAAAATTCTCCAATGTGCAAACTTGCCTGGGAAATAATCTCTGTACACAAAAGACAAATGCTATCTTTACACAGTGACAGATGTGCTCATTGTTTACTAGAAATAAATTAAAGTAAAATACAGATGATAACGTACATAGAAATTTTTTTGCCACTCTTCATTGTGGACAGTTTTCCAAGAAGCCACTGGGAATCTGTTAGAATTCTATCATGGGCCTACAAGTCTGCAGCATTCTCTATTCTGCATCCTGGAGAGGAACTTCTCAGGAGCACAAATAGCTGATTTATGTATAAAATAATCCTCAAGAAATGTCATTAGTTACTGCCATCAAGGACTCTTTTGTGGACATTCTAGAAATACAGTGAGATAAAATGCAATATTTGCTGTTGGGGTGCGTTTTACGTTCCCCCCCCCCACTTACGGTTGCTCCCTCTCCCCCTCTTTATGTTAAATGGTCCGGCCTCCCTTCTTCTCATCCCAACTCTGTCTGCCAGTCATCCCTCCCTCCACCCCATTGGTTAAATTATGCTGAGTCACTCCCCTGACCCCTCCCTGGGGCCTGTCCATTACTCTGAGGCCCCTCCCTTCCACCTAGAAAGTTCTACCCAGGGCCTCGGCTGATAGGCTGGTCCCTGGGGTCCCCTCCCTCCCTCTCACCCCATTGGATGTTTCCCCTGCTTGTCACCTCAGTTGCCACCCCCAGTTTTTATCCCATTGGTTGACTGTTGTTCCCGCCCCTTGTTACCTCCTCCATATAAAAGGCCGTGCACACAGCGCTTGGGGCCTTTTGGGGCTTATCTCCCTTTGAGCTACAGTTGTCTCCTAAGACTGCTAATAAACTCAGAACATGGATACCCCCCGAAAGGACCACTCCTCGCTTTTGTCACTGTCGTCACGCGCCTCATCCTGTCTGGTGGCTTCGGGCCCACAAGCCATGGTTCTTGTCCGCAGTGGCATGTGAACGTGGCCCTTGCTGCTTGCAGTGCCAAAGGTACTGGGCTGCCGGAGACTTTGGGAAGGCACCGCGACAATTTTCTCCCATTTTCCGCATAACCTACAGCAGATCTCATTAAAGAGTAATTTATCTCAAGCATTTAAAGAGATTTAATGACCTTTTTAGTGCTTTCCCCTACAACTTCTAAATCTCCTTAACTGGATTCTCCACAGTAGCATTACAGAAAAACAGTAAAACTGTACAGTAACAGGGCAACACACTTTATTAAGCACTCTACTTTTCTGATTGCCAAGGAATGTTGGCCATGCAGCTCTGATAGATAATGCACCGATAACATGGCAAGTCGCAAAAAAAATTGAGATTATTACAAAATTCAGAAGCACAAATGGTACATTCTTTTCAAGTACCTGAAGTATAAAGGCTTTTTTTTACCCTCTTCCTTCTTAAATGCTAAATCTGTTTAATTTTCCTTCTAATTTCTGAATTTTAAAGTGATTTTTGTAGATATTTAGATACCAATCACTTTCAGCATGCATAGTTCAATGAAAAAGTAGCAGCTCTTTCAGCAACAGAACTCTCCAAGATGATACATATTAACCACAGAGTGGTAAAAGTCATAGACTAAAACCCCAGTAGGATCCAAACAAAAGAAGTAACTCCAATGGAGGAATGCAACATACTATTTGCGGAGCACAGCCTATGACTGTACAAGCAGGGTGGCCCTATCCCACCCACTGAGCAAAATATCTGAAAACCCAGACTATGTGTTTTATGTCTGCTTGCAAAGGCAAGTCGAACGCACACTGGAATGTGAGAGATACGGATGAGAAGAGATGGGAGATTGATAATCTGATTGATACAATTAAGGGGTGAATGACATATGAACACCAAGCAGCATGCAAAGAACACAACCCTCTGCAACTATCAAACTGGTTTTCCTCAGGATTGTCATCCCTAGCTAGACAGACCTTTCTGTCTAAAGTTAATTACACAAAACAACAAAATGGAAAAACCAACTTGCAGTAATAAGTTTGTGTGAATCCTCAATAGGCCCCAACAGCTTGGATACCCAAAACGGGACTAGAAAAGTCCTTGAGCAACCTCAGCTAAGTTTATCCTGCTTGGAATAAGGGGTTTGAACAGATCCTGAGATACTTTCAACATGTACTATTTTACTTTGGAAAGGTGACTGGAGCCTGCTATAAGGAATATTAAAACAAAACCCAGTATATTAAGCTACCCATTGAACAAGAACGTATTGATAAGGCATTGATTTCAACAAGCAATCTAAAAAGTTCAACTATCTACTAGCCCGGCAAACCTTTATTTAAAATACCTTATAACTATTGGAAGTGTGCACTGTTGCTTAGATATAAACCTAAATCCCAGGATTTTTTTAAGTATCAAAGGCATTACTAGGGTAACAGGTCATAGAGATTAATGCAGTTTATTTACCAAATTTCTCTCTTTTACTACTTTTTACTTGAATGCAACAAACTGTATTTAAGTCAGAACGCCATTATGCAGGAGAATATCACCTTAAAGACAGCAGGACCAACTCAGACACTTTACCAAAACATCTCACATCCAACAGTTAATGTCCTTCCATCCAGAAGCAGCTCAAGAAGCATTGCTAACTTGAGAACTCTCCTGAATTTATCAAAGAATAACCATCAAGCTTTGTTTTCACCAACACAGTTTCCCTGACACTGAGGTTATCCCAAGAAACAGCACTGAGGAGCTGTTTCACAACACCACTCATGAGAAGTGCCAAGTGGACTGACATGACTAGAGTGACTGAAATTTTGATATATAAGCATACAAGCAATTACATCTCAAAGTGCCAAATAAGTTCATGTAACTTCTCTATCTTCAACTTTGAACATGTTCACAACTTTGTGCCTAGCAGTAATCAGTGATTCTTAGAGCCTTCCCAAAGAAAAAACTCTGCTTCCTGTATTAGTAGGAAAGAAACGTTTAGGGAAAAAAAATGTTTAAATATAAAAGCTGACATTAACATTTATTATTTACTCAAAAAATACAGCCAACCTCTAGTACGTGCCTAAGCTACATTTCTTAAAAACCAACTAAGATTTGAATATTCAGGCTCATTCCATTGCACAGCCATTATCTATCAAGACAGCATTCTCACTAAACCTGCACAGCCCTCCACACTTCAAGTAGTCACAGACAATTTATCTCCTCTTCTCAACTAATTCTGCACTGGGAAAAACATCCTGCACTGCCCACTTTGGGTCTCTACCACCTGTACTTCTACCCAAGGGACAAGGTGACACATAATTGGTTTTCTTTCCTTCCTCCAAAATTTTTAAACCCTGTCCCACAGTTTAGATACATACTGAAATGCAGAAAACAACATCAGCAACTACCTCAGTATACAGCACTAACTACAGTATTATAGAACCTACTCCTTTGGAGAAGGTTTGTGTCTACCATTATTTTTTCAAACAACACAAACTATAGTTCTGCAGGCCAAGGGTTCACCTACTTGTTTATTATCAACGACTAGAACAATAAAGAAAAACAAAATCTGATAAATACTTGAACTTGAAATATACATTACATAACTTGCTTATATTCTGGAGCACATGGAAGAACAGAAAACCTGTGTATGCCCCATCCCTGAAGTGCTTAAGGCCAGGTTGGATGGGGCTCTGAGAAACCTGGTCCAGTGGAAGGTGTCCTTGCCCATGGAAGGAGGGTTGAAACTAGATTATCCTTAAGGTTCCTTCCAACTCAGGTCATCCTATGATTCTATGAAAAGTCTAAGATGAAATATAACTCAGGAGCATCTTTTGGATTTGAATATGAACAGTAATGTAAAGACAGGAACCATCTCTTCTCCATCTCTATTCTAGTATTTGACAACCACTGGAAAAAGTACCAAATTACTTGTTATTCTCTTATTTGCCAATGGCATATATCTTGTGCATTATTAAGGAAGACAATCTCCAAATTGCTCATTAATATATGCCACTCATATACATAGACAACACATACCATAGACACCAGCATGACACCATTGATTCAAAAATTTATAAGGCTTATTTTAGAATTTTTTTGAAGCCCAAAGCTTAATAATGCAATATATACCAAGGAAAACTTTAAAATACTATTATTTAAAAGCTCCAAATGTTTATGGATAAAACAGACAGGTGAAACTATGAACAGAGTAGAAAATAGGAAGATCAGATTAGGCAGAGCTGTATAAGCATAAACAAGGACACAGAATTTATTTAGCATACACATAACTAAATATAAAAGCCACAAAATTCACCTACTAATGCTTATAAATAGCAGCACATCATCCCAGATACAGCACAGGCACAATTATAACCAAAGACAGCATAAACACAGAGTCTGTTCTTTAAAGTCCACTGTCTATTTTACATTTATCCTCCCAAGAATACAATTCTTTTTTCTCTCCAATGAGTGGCCTGGGGTTTTGTTCCATTAAAAGAAAAATCAAAAAAACTGAAGTTTATGCTGTTTCCCCACATATTCAATTTACAACCCAGAGTGGGAAACCACAAAGGCAGGGAAGACCTCTTCAGTTTCCTTTAAACAAGAGACTTTTCCACTTTATTCTGTACAAAAAGATTAAAGTGAAGAACTGATTTAAACTTCTTGTTAACAAAAGGTTTTGAAGAATAAATACTGAACAAAGCTTAAACAAAAGCAAGATTGGTGTTATTTAATAAAACTACCGAAGGGAAATAGTCCAAACAGAAAGCATAAAACAAGGATTTGTGATTCAAAGCAGTAATTTAGGGAAAAATCCAAGATTAATGACTGCACAGCCACAAAGAAGAGCTTTGAAAGCAGTCAAGGAGAAAACTGAAGCTTCCCTGCTGTATATTTACTAGATATACAGATATATATAGATATATATACAAGATATTTATAAAAAGCTTCATATTAATCACTTTCTACGTAGCAGTTGTTACAAGGCCACACCAGCTAGCATGCTCTGAATTCTATAAGGGTATTATTTTAGTTATAAAGATTCTAGTCTAATATTAATTATTTAATATCTACAGGCCAGTAGAAGAAATAACAGTGTAACTAAGAGTTCCAGCAGACACCATATTCCTTCATTTCTTCTCAGTCTGAGTAATGACCTGAATTGCACCATCAATGGTAGAAAACTCCTAAATCTATATTTTTCAAATAAACAGATAGTATTCGTACTCAACTTTTTAAAGTCAAGTTTTGAAAAAAGTAGGAAGGGGAAAAGAAAACAGAACCACTTTTTAATACAATGTGGTACTACAAAAGCGATATTCAAGAAGAACACAGTAAGCACCAAATTTTCCTCCAAAACTGTAGCATTTGGAGGGAAAAAAATCTCTCAGATTTTATGATTGGAAAAAGCAAGGCAAACAGCTCTGCCTATAAGAGGACAAGGTAAATTGATTGCTATGTATTAATTATTTATTACATTTTTATTAACTTTCAAAAACATCACGTACTTCAGGTTTTAATTGTCCAGAGTTATTTCTTATAATTTTAAAATTGCAAGTACCCCTAAACAACCAGAAAGCAAAGCAAACTTTGCTGTTTCGATCAAAAGAGGAACATCCATACACTCTCCTCAGCACAGTGAAGAGATATGGTTTTATTTTAAAATGCAAACCACACTAAAGTTGTCAGCTAAAAAGGCTGGAAGAAGCTGAAATAAGGTATTGATGAGGAGCAGTAACTAAGTGTTTTGGCAAACCATCACTTCAACTTCCCACCAGATATTAAGATTTTTGGTGGAGTTTAGATTTTATTGTCAAAGCCTTAATAGCATTTTGCAAAAACTCCCTCATGAAAGCCCTTGTTTTTGTTCATACTTCAGGATCAGGCTTTAAGAAGCACAAAACTCCACTCTCACTGCTAACTTGAAGGTAGAATCTCATAGTGCCTGCTGCATACGTGTGCTGGAAGTCTCTAAGTCCCAGAATATTTGTGAGCATACTGAACTGAACTCTCTGGAGAAGAGCACCCTCTCCTCTGTGGAATATCTCAAACAGCATGATCTACTCCATAAGCCTTCTTTGCAGCTTGGACAGAACAAACCAACAGTATCTTAAATCTTAGTTGTAAAGTGGTGAAATTCGAGCTGCTCTTGCCACTCCATTTGAAATCAGCTAAGCTATAAGCACTGGAATATGAAGAATATCCTACTTAGTTATCAATTTAGACCTAAATAAACTACAATAACACTAATAAAAAGCCTCTAGGAAATCCCATTTAGATAGTTACATCAAATGGATACCCAACTGCCCTCAAAAGGCTGAAAACATCAAAGGTAACATTGCAATAGAAACCTGGATGGATGTTGCTGTCTTACACACACATATTACGATTGATATTTTTTTCACAGAACAGTTTGGGCTGGAAGGTACCTTAAAGACCACCTAGTCCTAGTGCCCTCTGCCAGGGGCAGGGACATCTGCCACTGGACCCAGTTGCTCAGAGCCCCACCCAATCTGGCCTTGAACACTTCCAGGGAAGGGACATCCACAGCTTCCTATTCCAATGCCTCACCACCTCCACCATTCTTCCTTTGGTCCAACCTAGATCCACCCTCTTCCAGCTTAAAACCACTGCCCCCATCATTACAGGCCCTACTAATAAAGACTAGAGAGAGACTTTTTACTTTATGTTAAAAGTACACAGAAAAGTCTTTCCAAGGCCTTCTCTTCTCCAGGCTGGACAACCTCAATTCTCTCGGCCTGTCTTCACAGCAGCAGTGCTCCAGCCCTGCAAGAATTTTTGTGATCTCCTCTGGACTTTCTACATCTTTCATATACTGGGAACCCTATGACTAGATGGAGTACTCCAGGTGGAGTCTCAGAAGAGCAAAGGGTATTTATCAATTTTTAAGTCCACAAATTTACCTGAAAGACACACTTGCTAGAGTAAATGCAAAAGTCTCTGGCTGAAATTCAGTGCATTATGTCAGTCAAAGTCAACCTAGAGAGCCCCAGTGATCATCTCCAGCCTAAAAATCAATAGTCTAAGCTTAATTACGTAAGTACATGTTATACTTTCAACAATGCAAATACCATGCAAGCCATAAAACCTTCTGGCACATAACTCCTAAAGAAAAAATGTAAGAACAGTACTGCTTCACTGACTTCCACCTAGGAAGAACTGTAACTAATTAAGAAAGAGGCTACTGCACAAAAATATCTACAGAGGTATTTTGAAATTCATGTAATGCAGGAATAAATTATTTTCACTGAAGAGTATCTTCATTTTGTCCAAGTTATAGCTCCTATTTATCAACCTTTCTCATCCTAAAAAGAAAAAAATATGGAGAGTACTAAACTTCAGTTTTACCAAGAACAGGATTATTCATATTTAGTAGCGTTGTCAAAAGGAAAGCAAACACAGTTGTAGGAAGTTATAAGGGCTGTCATTCTTGGCAAAGACCACTGGAAGATTTTGCATGGCTACGGATACAAATGTTAAGCCAACTTCCCATAGTGAAATTATACATTTTTAAAAAGTATTTAAAATTGTATTTTGATTGCAGATTAGGAAAGGATTACACTTCAATTTTAAAAACAACAAAAGTTTCATCATACACTACTGGATATAAATTTATGTTCATTAACAACCTTCCATCAAGCTCCATATTTTGGTACTCACTGCAATGCTGACTGAAGAATATAGCATATTACAAACCTAGTTTAATTTTTGCACACAGAACAACTTCTAATTAAAAATATCTCAGCTGTGCAGAGAACACATGATATGCTTCAATGTATATATTTGTATATATATTGCCCTTATAATAATGAACAGTGTAATATTGTGAACTAAGCACATTTTTAAAAGAGATGCAAATAACAATAAACCAAATACATATAGTACTAAACTAATAAAATACCATGGTGAAAACTACCCTTGTCTGTCACAATTACACTTTTCAAGAAGGATCATGTAGATCTCAAAAGAAAAAAAAAAGATCACAGGAATAGGATTTGGGTGCTGTGCCTAATATTCAACAGGTTTTCTTGAACTGTACTTTTAGTATCAAAACTTCTTTGTTGCCTAGAAATCCCCATTATTAAAGCTATTTGCAGCTTTTTCTCTATTTGAAGATGGGATGGGTGCTTCTTAGCCTCATCACTGGGATGCAGTATACAAACTATCCTTCAACTCATTAAAGAGCATAATTATTCAGAATACTTCGTAAATGTATTTAGCTTACCAGTGCCATACTACATGCTACTAACTCAAGTGTAGAAGTACTGTTCACAAAACAAATGTCAATTTTTTTGATTAACAGACTCATCTCATATGTCTTACAACAAATAGTGTGCTACCAGAGTAAATGCAAATTAAGGTGATTTATTTTAGTCAGTTATGGCTATCCCTGTCCATTATCAGAAAAGTCAAATGTTTACACTATTGTGATTGAGTCTGGGTGTTTTGGCATTATAAACAGCGACACATGTGACTAAAATTTAAAGATATACTTTTTTTTTCTGTGACTTTATGTAACTAAGCATGTGCTTAGGAGGAATAACATAAAACATTAGAGGACATCTGGGGAAGGGAAGGTCAGCCCAGCTGTATCACAAAAATTAATCATCTGCTACTTCTAGGTCCTTTTTCGAAACTTTTTCATCAATCAGCTGCCCATTTAAAACCAGAAAGTCATATTGCTAACACACTAATGCTACCCAAACCACCAAGGCTTACCCAACAAATCTTATAAATGCACAATCTGCTGCACTGGTTGACTCAATACCAGCTTCTTTGTGTTTCTAGTAAAAGGAAGGTTTTCCATTTATCTTCACATTTTGACTGGATACACAGCAAAGAAACTGCAAAACAAGACTTTCATAAAGAATTTCAAATGCAGCTTTGAAAATATGCTGTTGACTAGCCAGGTGGATCATTTACTAAACAACGCTGAGCTAAGATTTTATTTCACACACAAAATAGCACAGAATTTGGTCACAATAAAGCAGCTTGGTTTTCTTGAAATTAAATAACTTCTATATAGAATTTAAAACATGAACTATTTATCCATATATTTCTTTCAAGGGTAACTTTATAGCAAACAAATAGAACATTAGCATCTAAATCACAGAAAGTGGGTGAACCTACTGCAATGGATTATGTCAAAAAGAAAATCTAACCAGATGAGCACGCACAGTCCTGAGAACAGCCCATGGTGTTCTGAGCCCAGTATCTGCCTTTCTGCATTTATCACTACCCTGCTCTTACAGGCACTTCCTTTTTTTTTTCTGGGTTCCTGGGGGATAGAATGTTGTTTCAATAGTCATAATAAGAGAATAACTGGGCTCTCCCACAGCAACAGGGGATGTAAATATCCTGTTGATAATTGTAACCACTAGAAAGGATTTCAGTTCTTATTTAACTGTCACATTATGGTTACATACACCTTCCAGATATTTCACATGCAGTCAATCAAGCCTAGACAGCTGTCATGCACTTACTTTTCTCCATGATACTGGCAGTTCCAAGACTGTTTAATTGTGGGGATTTCACTCTGACAGCCAGTCATCAAGGGCATATCACCTACCACTCATGGATCTCCAGCAATGCCAAAGCAACCAACTTGCCAAACCAGAGCTATCTGAAGGAGTGAGTTCCAGAGACAACTCCTCCAGAGCTGTGATCTTCATCTTCCTCAAGTCAACCAAGGACTAAGGGCCCAGGGCCTTCCCATATGAATTTGTGTCCCTGAGTACACGGCTGTGATAGGCAGCAGTGACAGTGTCACTGTACTATAATTAAGAACTCCAAAGGGCAGCATGCATCATTCCTCTGTTGTCCAACATCAGAAGACCTGTCTAGTCCACTTCAGAGAGTGCTGCTCCAACACCATGTGAGTTTTACAAAATACTGTCAATGCAAGCCCTTCTGTCACATGCAAAGCAGGTCATCTGACAGACCCAGTTGTGCATTCAGCTGGGACAAACCCAAGTCAGAACAGACAAGTTTTGGTGCCTCAGCCAGAGCATTCACAAGACAGAACTGTTTCTGCACAGAGGTCAAAAGAAGGACAAACAGGTTCATTCCTACTTTAATACAAACCAGCATTTCAAGCAGATCCAGCTAAGAGGATGCTGAGAAGGTTGTGACACGGTCCTTATTTAGCACGAACCTAAAAGCACCGGGACGTGTTCACAGCACAGTACGAGCACACGTAACCCAGGTTTCTCAAACACAGAATTACAATCTGGCAAAGCAAATCAAGAGAAACTTCCAGGTAAAGACTACTCATTCCAGATCCCACGAACCCCATAACTGGCAAGTCACCCTTTCGGTCAGCCAGCAGTTTCCAGCACCTGAATGCTGGCCAGAAGATAATCCAGCTAAAACAGTAACCTCTGTGCTTGTTATTTATTAGCACTAGAAGACCACTCCAGTCACACAAAGATAACGGGTATACGAAGAAATATTACACTATGAAAATCACAAGTGAAAATTGCACTAAATATTAATCAGCATTTTTGCTCTCAAGTAACTGCAATTTCAGGAACATCACTTTCTAAATGCTAATTTAGGTGGGAAGACAGATTGAGAGAAATATTTCAAATCAATTATTAGAGGAAAATATTTTTTTTCTACTATTTCATTTCAAAACATCCAATGTCACATCTTTTTTTAGCCTGAAGATGCCCAGATACTGCACAAGCAAGACAACTACACATTCTTTTTATAAAGATACCATGTAGCTTTCTGAAATGTAGTACATTCCTTTTAAATTGTCACTTTTGTGTTTTAGTTTTTAATTCTCCCCTAAAACATAAACAGATGAAACAGCTCCTTATATCACCTATAAAAATATTTTTTCATTTTCTTTCATAATGAATCCTGATATTTTATTTTTAAATAGTGGCATTTAAATACACAGACATCTTCCTCAAATTTACTAATCCTTTCAACAAAGAACCCATGACTAAGTTAATTTAAAAACATGTATGTGCCTGGAAGAATAATTTCTAATTTCTCTCTTTCAGAAATTAGATATTATAATGTACTGATACCAATCCAGTCCCGTCGATCTGAACTTCACAAAAAATCAGTTACGTTTCTTAACAGATGCTTTCCCTTCAAACAGGGTATTCAAGGAATTAAATAGGAAATCCCTCAAACGTGCTGCTTTCGCTGCATCTGGAAACAAGCAGTGCCCTCTGCTGTGCCGGGCGGGGATGCTCACCCAGCCCCGGCGCAGCATCCCTGCCCGCCCGGGCCCAGCAGATCCTTCCTTCTGAGCAAGGACAACTCTGCTCGTGTGACCAGTCCCTGACACGCACCTGATGGTTGTACTCTGCTGCTCTCACGTGAAAATGTCCCAGCAGAGCACTTTCATCACACTGTGACACATAAGGCGAATTAGCAGCGAAGTTCACTCTATGACAGTCCATTTCTACCTAAAAGAACACTTGACAAACTTCACCACTGATATTTGAAACATTTTTAGACTAGTTCACAGTGAAGAAAAAATGTCAATTTATTCTTAATTAGTGACATTATTCTTACATTTTCTTCAAACTTTAGTAACTGAGCTAACAACACAGCTTAAAAAACATTTCTCTACCTGTATCAAAAACCATCTCATCCTTCCTAAAGACAAGGTTTCCTATTTTACTAGGCAAGCAGCTTTAAACCATTAATGAAGGTAACACTTAAAGTATTTGGTCCTTCTGAAAGATTTTGTTAAACAATTCCATAGAGGAAAAAAAAACGAACTTTAAACCTGTCTTTTTTTCTTTGTTGTTTATAATGCAAAACTTAAATACAAAAGTGCAGAAGGCAAACACAGCAAAACATGAGTTGGCTGCTGTAGACAAATGTCAGGGTATTTGGCTTACCAAGTTGCTACCTTTTCAACAATTTTAATCAACATTTAGGTGTCTTGTCTGTAAGTTTCGCTATTAACAAAACAGTAACAACAGAACTGTAAACTCAAGGTGAAAGCTAAAACAGAAACCTGAACCCCTATAAAATTACCAACACAGCAGAGACACCACCAGGCAGTTCTGAGTAAGGTCAGCAGCACACATTGCTGCAAAAAAAAACTTAAAGAGCTACATAGGAAAAGTATCATTCCCATGCTTTTTGAATCATCTGAAGACAAACACGTGTCAACATGACCATTTATCAAATTTATCTATATTTGCCTAAACTAAGCCACCACCACCCAAACACCAGCCAGCTGATCTAGCTTCAAAATTGAAGGAACAGCTGACATAGGAAACCTATACAGGAACTGTTATCAAGCCTCTTCCCAAAAGAAAGAGAAACACAAAGAATCCAAACACTGGCTCTGGCTCTTACAGGATGAAGCACAGCACAAGACAGGCAGCACTTGTTGGCTGAGATAAGGAACACAAGTTTTCCTCTAACTGTAGCTCAGGTAATGGATGAGCAAGACCACATTTCTCCTTCTTCAAAGAGAGACCCTGCAGTTGCTGGAACCCCAGGAAGGCACTGCAAGTAGAGCCATCACAGCCTCTCCTGAGGGATGTATGTGCTTCTCTTAGAAGGATCTTATCAAAAGATCTTCTAAACATTTGAGTTTTACCATCAGCATCCAGTGCATCCTGGATCATCCAGGGCATCCACCATAAGTATTACCCAGCTTTACCAAAGTAGTATCAGAGTTGCTCACATCTGTGGAAAGTTTATTTACCAAATAACATACTTTCTAGCAATCAAACATCAGCTAAAAGCAGCGATAATGGGATTTCAAGAAAACTACACAAAATGAACAGTTTACACTGCAGTCAGATCCCCTTAATTTCCCTCTTGTTGCATACCACCTTCCACTGCTAACTCATCTTCACCAAAACCCCTCCCTCTTCAGTAAACAACTCAAAGAGCAATTGGTGTATAAACATTAATCACACTCAGACTCACTGAGCACTACCTGGGCTGAGAACAGCATGAAGGTAGACTCATGCTTTCAACATCACTAGGCACTGCAAAGCTAGCTACTTTCCTTCCTCTGTTTCAAGTGAAAAAGTAGCTCAGCAAAGTGTACAAAAATTCAGAGTTGTGTCCAGACATTAATTTTAAAACCCTAGTTTGAGTTCTAGTAATGCATTATTTGTATCTGTGTATGCAATTCACATGCTGTGAATAAAATGTAACATTTTAGTTAATTAAGACGCTTTAAAGGCTTGTAACAATTCATTTACAGATAGAATTATATAGTTAGAAAATGTTTCCAGCTACTCACTTCAACAGAAAAACAAAAAGGGAAAAAATTTAAATCCCCAAATCACCAAAATAGCATTCAGTATCTGCTACAGCTACACCAAATGATTTTGTTCCTAAACTCTTCTGTGGACATCTCCTTGGACACCACCTGAGCCCCTGGGCTAGACAAACCTTTGATCTTTGCACAGCCAGCCTTGCTAGTGTGGATTTTCAATGGAAAACAGAATGTTATATATTGTGCAGTAACTTGGGATATCAGGTCTTGGATTCAGTGACAGGCATTTCCAGTTCTACACTTGCAGTACCAAATAAGTCCTTGCCATAATAATTCACAGCCTTAATTTCCATATCTTACTGAGCACATTCCAAGTAATCTCAGGTGTAGTCAAATAGAACTGAAAAGTTACAAAAAGATGACTGTCAAGGATAAACACCAGCATGGAATCACTTCTACCTGAGGAATAAGCAGAGGTCAAGGGTTTTCAGTTTAGAAGAGATATTCTGGAATATGTCAGGACACACACAGAGCTTTTTCCTGTTTACCTACCTGTCTTCTAAAAGGCATTGTCACAATCCGTAGGAAAAGCCAGCATGACAAAACTCAATGCATTGTTAGAGAAAGTGATGGTTATTCACAAAATCTCTACATTTATTTTACCACTCCCTCTTTCCCAAGTTCCATCCACTCACATTCCCATACCCCTGGATTCCCAACAAGCATCTGGAGAACACCCATTTGGGTACCACACTGAGGATGAAGGTTGCCAGCTATCAAGGCCCCACCACACCTCTGACATTATTCCTGTTTGGCAATGATGAACTAGATTTTGCACAAATCTTTTACAGCCTCCAGGAGTCAACAGCTGTTGACAGCATGGTCCTTTGCTCCAGAATTCTATTTACTGAAGCATCAATAAACAGCAGACTGCTGCTCATCATCACTCTCTCCATGACTGATTCTTGGTGGAGTAACAGGAAAACAAATGACACAGAAGATATGGGACACAATCCTGTAACCCTCCTTGTGCACCTCAGGAGCAAGGTCTGCTCCTGATGAATCATTCCTACTGCAGCTTACCAGAGTGCAGGCCTTGCCAAGCACACCATCCTAATTTTACAGCCAACGACAGCTTCCCAGAGAACTGTGGGTTTTCACAACAATATGCAGCACCCTTTCAACCTGTGTCCTGATGTTTCTTAGGTTGGCTTCACACACATACAATTCTACAGGTGTTTCATTCATAAAAGCCTTTATATTTCCACTAAAAGTCTCTGGAATACTGGTTTAACAGGTCTTTGATCTGACCCAATAAAATCATTATGACAT
Source organism: Taeniopygia guttata (assembly GCF_048771995.1). Taxonomy (NCBI): domain Eukaryota; kingdom Metazoa; phylum Chordata; class Aves; order Passeriformes; family Estrildidae; genus Taeniopygia; species Taeniopygia guttata. The sequence goes on from NC_133026.1 coordinate 123,156,593, forward strand.
TTTCCACATCTTCCCTGCCAGCCTGTAAAAAGCCAGAACACAGCTTTGCCCATGCAGCAGTACCTCGCATTCTACTCAACCAAAACTGCTTGCATGCTTTCTACATTACATTTTTGTAGGGGCATCTTAAAAAGAAATATGAACAGTCCACATTTCTGTGGGCTATTTATTAGGGTGAAGTGGTGAGAAGAGAGAATCGGGGTTGTTAAGGTTGGAATTGGACATAATCGAGGCCAACCTTCCTGCCAAGGCAGGGTCACCTGGAGCACATCACACTAGAATATGTGGGTTTCTGGGTTTTCAGTGTCTTCAGAGAGGCAGACTCCACAGCCTTCCCGGGCAGCCTGTTCCAGTGGTCTGCCACTCTCAGTGCAAAAAAGCTCTTCGCCGTGTTGAGGTGAAACTCTTTGTACTTCAGTTCCCTATCCTGTCGCTGGCACCTGCCTCTGAGGTATTGATATGTATTGATAAGATCCCCTCTCAGTCTTCTCTTCTCCAGGCTGAACAGGCCCAGCTCCCGCAGCCTCTCCTCGTAAGAGAGATGCTCCAGACCTCTCCTCATTTTTCTAGCCTCCCGCTGGTCCCTCTCCAGCAGCTGCTCCTCTCTTTTGTACTGACCAGACCAGAACCGGACACAGCCCTCCAGATGTGGCCGCACAAGGGCCGAGGACGCTGCCCCGGCCCGATCCCCTCGCGCCTCACCTGCCGGGGACCGGAGCCCGCGGTGCCGCCGCCCGGGCGCTGCTGCGGTGGCTGCGGGGGAGTCCCGGCGGCTCCGGGCGCGGCCCCGCCGGCGCTGCGGACCGCGGGCAGCAGCAGCAGCGCCCGCCATGCCCGCGCCGCGCGGCCCCGCAGCGCCGCCGCCATCGCTGAGCTGGGCGGTGCCTCCGCCCCGGGCGCAGGCGCAGCGCGCACAGCTGAGGCGGGCGGCGCCATCTTGGGTGAGGGCGCTGTGCTGCCCCAGGCGACAGCGGCGGGACGGGGGGACAGAGCTGAAGCTGGCCAGGGAACGGGTGGGTTGGACATCTCGGGGAATTTCTTCACGAAATGGTAATTACATTTTGCAATGCCCATGGAGGGGGTGCAGTCACCGTCCCTGGAGGTGTTTAAGGAACGTGGCACTTCATAGAATAACCCGAGTTGGACAGAACCCACAAGGATCATGGAGTTCAACACCTGATCCTGCACAGGACATCCCAGGAGTCACACCATGTGCCTGAGAGGATTGTCCAAACAATTATTGAAGTCTGTCAAGCCTGGTTCTGTTACCACTTCCCTGGGGAGCCTGTTCCAGTGCCCAAACTGTGCGAAAAACCTTGTAATACCCAGCCTGAACATTCCCTGACACAACCTTGTGCCATCCCCTCTGGAGCCCCTTAGAGCCACGGTCTAGTTGACAAGGTCCCGTTCAGTCATAGGTTGGACCCCCTGCTCTCTGAGGTATTTTCCAGCCTAATTGATTCTGTGAACTACACCAGCCCTGAAAGCAAAGCTTCGGTGGTCACAGCAGCCCCAAAGCCACCTGCACATGAGGAAAGGAAGCTGTGGGCAGAAGATTCAGCAAAAGCTCCTGGAGTGTAATAATGTGTTACAATAAAAGGACTGCTATGTAGCCTTAAAAAAAAAAAGGCTTTCCTTCAGAAAACAGAAAGCTCAACTCTGGACTAGATGATCTTTCTCTTTGATAGATAAATAAATAAAAAAACCCATCCAATAAGGATCATGTTCCAGAAGAACCTGCCCTATATGGTACTGACCCAAAAGAGGAAGAGCTCCATTCTCTATACCATTCAATTCTCTGTTCCTTTGTTAAGTTGGAGCTGTCAGAGGCCGAAGGATTATGTCAACCTGTTTTCTGAACTTCACTATGTAACCAGGGCAGTTTAATTTTATGTAGTGGCAGAGCATTGGAACAGGCTGCTGAAGAAGGTCCTGGATTCTCACTCTCTGGAGACATTCAAAACTCACCTGGGCACAGTCCTGTGCAACCTGCTCCAGAGGTGGCCCTGCCTCAAAAGGGAATTTGGACTAGAGGTCCCTTACAACACTAACACTGCTGTGATTTGTAATTTTATGTAAGCCACTAGAAGGCAACCTAGGCTCAGTCTTCTCTAGAAATGCCAAGTTCAGCCATGCAGAGTCCAAGCAGTACAGTAGTCATCAGCACTTCTTTGAACCAAAATTGAAGGACTGCTTCAATTAGAAATAAAATTTCCGTACTTATTTACATTATCCTCCATGTTCACAGGACAATACATTCCTCACATACATTTTTATTAAGCTTCTCACATTGTAATTAAGCACACATTCTACATCTGACATGCTAGCAAGGTGTCAGGAGCCAACTTTTTTTTCCTCCAGACACCTGTGGCAGTTGAAGTTTCATGGATTTCACACAAATGTAGCAAAACTTGTTTCCAGTTCTAAGCATGGTGATAAAATGTTCTAACCATGTGGCAAAAACACATAAAACACAAGAAATTTGAGGAGTACAGCAGACAAAACAAGATGTAGGAGGACACGTCTTTTAGGAAAGCTATGCTGAGCAATGACATTGTGCACCTCTCAAAACAAACTTCTGGGGCTGGGAACAGGGGAGTTTCTTGAGGTACAGGCCTTAAATACATAAAAAAAGAGTAGGATGGTGGAGCAGATGTTTTCAGGGTTCAGCCTACAAGAGAAACAACATTAGGATATAGGAGCCATTCTCTTGATGACTAAAAAAGAACCACTTCTGGGATCAGCCTTATTCTTCTATTCCATGCTTTGTTAGTGTGAATATGACACCACTACGTGTGAACGAATCTATTTGTGACTGGTCCAATGTTCAGAAGAGTGTTATCTTTCCACAGTGACATCCTGTACAAAAAACAAGGCTGAAAATGCTATGGTGACTGAACCAAACCAGCACTGAAGCTGGTTCTTGCTTCCATCTGCAATGATCAGAAATTTCTGAGGTGCACAATGCACGGACAGATGGGTAAGTTTTACATGTTCTATTACCTATCCACACCTACTGTATGAAGAACATGCTCAAAAGACAGTACATTCCTACTCATGTGTGATCCTGCTGTAACTTGTATAAAGCCTGCTGAAACTGAAGTCCTTTCTTTAGCTGGGAGTGATCCTTTCTCCTTGTCCAGTCTCCTAGTCCAGTGTCCCTTGCAGGCAGCACTCAACTAAACAATCACAAGGGAGCGAAGTAACAAGCTTCAGTTTGGCAGCAGCTGTAGATTCATAAGGATTAAGTTGAGCAATAATTACAGATTGAAAAGAAAATCTGTATCCACAGTATCTGTACAATATAATTAACTTCTCAAAAGAGTTTCTTTCATTGCTATATTTTAAAGGTTGTCTTCAAATTAGAGGTAAGTCCTTTAAATGGTTGAAAGGCATAGAAATTCCCCTTCCCACACAAAACCCCAAACAATGTATTTTAGTTTCAAAAATATTTTGAACCCACAAACAAGCTTGGTATCAGTTAATCAGGTAAAATAACTACGTGCTAAATAAAAGCACATCTGGTGGAAAGAGCGCAGAGAATGTTACAACTGTGCTTGGTTTTTCCTTGCAGCATCTGGCAGTGGGTAGCAGGACAGAGGCAGAAATCTCAGTGGGTCTCTTCCTCTGTCTGTTCTGCAATAGTTTCTGTGGCACTGGCATTGGCAGCAGAGTTAAGAACGTCTCCAAAGTCTCCTCCAGCAGGTTTGCTTCCTCCAACTTTAGACTAGAACACAGAGAGAGCCCCAGCAAAGCATAGTAGTTAGTTGGCATGTCAAACATGCTTAACTGTACAAAACCAGTACGTCTGGTTTAGTAACTCTCTTCAACAAAGCACCTTTTCCAGGTCTAGGAGACCTCCACAATATTCTTAAAATAAATCTGTACATATCTGGCAGGAAACCCTCACCAGCAGATGAACACAGTTATCCCCCTTTGTCTTTGAGATACATGAAGCAGCCCTATTCCAGGGCTGATTCCAGAGTCCAAAGGTTGACACACCCTCAGTTACAAATGGAAAAAGGTATGAAACCTTTCAAACCATGAAGTCTTATCTAAGAGATTCAGAGTTAAAACTCACTACTTTTTTTCTCAATAAAGAACTTTGGAGAGTTTTGGGTCTGAAGATCAAGTCCTGAGACCTTCAGAGGAGCAGAGCAACTATGTTACTTTCTCCATGTAACGTTTGCCTTTTCACTCCCCTCCACAGCACACGCTCCGTGGGACTGCAGGGGTGTAAATGCCAATTAGTTGCAAGAGAAGGCCCAATTCCCTTTGCTATCACTTGCATGCTTCTCATCCAGCCCAGCGTGCCCAGGAGAAGTCAAATCTGATTCTGATTACACAAATTAGTTATTTTTGAAGTGAGTTTTTACCTGGAAAAGTTATTAATGGTTGTTTCTTGGCACTTGAGGCTTTCAGGAGTGAAATTAAAATTAAGGTGCAAAGGCCTTTTGTCTTTTATGCCAGAAATGAGAGAAATATCCCAAGGTATTCTCCTGTGTAGGATACTAGTTCCTAGAAAGGCATGAAATAAAAGCCTAGACAATTTTGGATACCTAGCATTAGGTATTAATTATTTTGCATACCTAATACTAGCTGTTTGTGCAGGTTAGTTGGCTGTAAGTTCTTCTAAAGGCATCCTCCTGTATGAGGTGCAGGCAGCCCAGTACTTTATTTGCAAATCATTAGGCAGAGAAAGCATTTCCACAGGACTTAAAAAGATGTTCCTCTAAGCACCTCTTTAACAGTTTACCAGTAACTAAAAAATAGGCTGCCCAGAATCCACTTGAGTCTTTTCTCTACATCCACAGCTGCACAATCATCAAAGGGTTTTAGAAATTCTTACCTTGAAGTTTTCAACCTTTTCCTCAAAGGATTTGAAAGTAGGAGAATTTCTACAAAAATAAAAAAAGGAACCACAGAATTAAACCCACATCTAATTAACATATGAACACCCGAAAACAAGCAGACAGTTCCTTTTTCCCAGCAGTAACATGAGATTTGTTTGGGGCTCTTTCCCTGTTTTAAAGATAGCCTAAAAATAGTTTACAACTGAATCCCCCCAAGTACTACAAAACTAAAATTCAAACATACTCAAATTGTAGTCTCACTTTCATCTTTGGCAACTGAACATTGCCACATGCAGTGATAGGATCCTTCCTATCAACATGGATGGGAGAACTAGCAAGTATTTTAGGTTTAGCTTATTATTCCCAGTCATTTCAAACATGTTTCTGGCTTAAAGCATTTGTTCAGAAAATCTTAGTCATCACTTCTGGTTAGCTAATACATTATTGCTGAAGAGAGCTCATCAGAGTTTTTCACTTTTTATAGGAAAACTAGTTCAGTTTACTTTGCTACATGTTCAGTAAATAAAACATGGTTCACAGTGGCATTTTCTGTTAACATTTTAAATTTAAGTAGATTCTCCCTTGTGTTCAAGTGCCAAAGAGAGCTGTAATTACTAATAGTAAGTTCTGCACACAAAAAGCAGGACAGCTTGGGATTTCCACTGCTGAGGGCTGGTGTATAATTCATTAGGGTCAGAAGAGTGGCTTAATGCTCCAAGTAGCTGTCACTGCCACGTGCAAATTTGTAGAACACTTTGTACACTTTTTCTGCCTTTATGTAGGATGGGAAATGTTTGCCTTCAGTAGACCAGGACTAAGGATTACTCAAAAACATATTATATAAATGTTGAAGACAAGGGTGTTTTTCAAAAGAAGCCTACAGCTTCCCTTCTTCCTTTGCTTGGCATTTGTGTAGGTCACCCACACTTAGCTGCACTCTCTTCCCTTGGGAAAGCACACAGTGACACGTGCAGCAAACCAGACTCCCAGGAGACAGAGGGACACAGTGCCAAGCAAGCGGAGAGAAAAGGCAAGCACCCCAGATCACCAAGACACTTTTTGTGAAACCACAGGGTTTTTTATACTCACTTTCATTTTCAAAAACATATGCCAAGCTACCGTCTTTTAAACTTGGAATCGCTTAATAGCATTTGCTCTAAGAGACAGGGAAAAACTGTTACAGTTTTCCAAACAGTAGGGAAATGTCACTTTCCAGATGTTTGTTAACCACCTCCATTAACCAGAGATAAACCAAATTTTATCCTATATTTTAGTACAGGAAATCCACTACAAAGTTGGGTGGGTTTTTTGGTTTTTTATGAAACTATGTTAGTTGACTTAAGTTCAATGTGACTGTATTCCACACATGAAAATAAATAAACCGAACAGCTGGATTATGCATACATTACCTCATAATAGGCATACTAATTGAATGTTGTATGGAGCGTATACTAAATGCCAGCATTAAGAGAAAAGAAAGTCACAAGTTAGTTTAAGTATTACATTGAGAAGAAATTGGCTTAGAGAGCTGACTTCTGTAAACTATCTTTGGTAAACAGCCAAACAGTCTTACACAGTCTTAGAAACTGCTTGGGATTGGTTTCTTAAATTGCTTAGCCATGCACACACACAAGTACATCAGAGCAAAAGCTGCAGCAACCTTTTTCTCTTTTAGAAAGATTCAAGTGCCATGCTTGTTAATACTTGTTCTGCTTAGCTGCAACAGTCTGCCTGCTCCTTAAGTTTCTCAAGCAACAGGAGTCATGCTGCATTTACAGTTTTGGCAATAGCAGTAGCAAACACTTGAGAGTCTTATTTATCAGCTAATCTTCCTACTGAAAATATTATCTCTACATCCAGAAGGCTTCCATTTACATTCAGTACAAGTTTTTTACACTCATCGATACAAATTATCTACTCATCAATCAACAAAGCAGTCACATCAGTCAGTATTCAAGGTCGAGTTTATGCTGGGAGCAGGATAAAGTCCTAGTCCTGGGTTCTGCAATTCATGGAGGATTTCTATAACTTGCCAGTGTTGCTGTACAGTTATTGTTTGTCTAACAAGAAAACACATAACTTCTTAGAAGGTAATTGGATATAGATGAAGGAGCTCCTGGATAACCTCAACACCACTACCACACATCTAATTTAGTTCCATACAGGAAATCCCTGTTTACTGCAGATACAAACAAGCCTTATACATTAAATAATTTTTACCGAATACCACAACAGTAACTTAGAATTATTACAAGTTATGATCTCAGTTTTTCATAATTATATATGGAATGTCAAAATTTGTCTGGGCTTTAGGATGGGCTTTAGGAGAGGAGGGAAAGGAAACAGCTCTCATAAAATGCACCTCCAAACTTAGGGTTAGCATTTCAGCATAATCAATGGAAGATACATTCACAAAAGAAAATAGTTCTATGTTTATTGCAGAAAAAGTTTTAAGAGATTCTTTATGAAGGTTCATAAGTAAAATACCGTGATAGATAAAAAAAAATATATTGGGAACCCTTAAGGCAGATGCACAACTATAGGTTGATTTGTAGTTACAGCATACTGGGAATCAGATAGACAAGGCCAGATGCTTTCCTGACACTTCAGTAATGCACAGCTATGTTTCAGCTATTTCCCCAACCCCATTTCTCCTGTGTTTCATTCTTATGGATGATCTGGCTTCCAGAGGCTTTTCCAGATCACAGACAAGCTGATTGTCTTCTGGACTGTAATATATATTCTTAAGTGTGATGTGGGCTTGCTACATGGCAGGTTTTATTACAGAGCCACACTGACACTAACTAGTTTCAATCAATGCTCAGCCAATTCCCCTCATGCTGCAAGTAGTTTCTCCCTGCAAGAAGTTTAAGGCTAAAGAGGATTAAATACATATATTTACAAACTGTAGAACAGCTCACACTAAAAAACAACAACCTATAGTGTATTACAGATGTTTTAACAGTTTACTTACAACTTTACAAAAGTTTAGTTTCATCTCAGACATCATTTAATAGAAGAACTATTCATGTATTTATGAAGAATTTACCTGCTGCTGGACAATATAGTTCTGTATACCCTCAGTATCCAGTTTGCAAAATAACAGCATAAGATATTACATAGTTTTATCAAACAATTATCTGGTTTGCAGGAGAACCGAATTAGATAAATGCAGTTGATTTCTTTTTAGTATAAACCACCTATTCTTCAGGTAATGCTAGAGGCACAATTAAACCTTGAACAGCTTTATGAAGAATAGAACTAGTATTTCTTTCCCAAATGACAGAATGCCACACCAAAGCACTCGCTCAACTAGACCATCAATGTGGGCAGTTGGAAAGACAAGCTTTGAAATGCTCAAAAGCAAACCCATAGCTTAAAAAAGACAATAAATAAAAAGGCACAGTAAGCTGCTCTCCAGTCTTTCATGTATTTTGTATTGTATTAAAGCTTTCTTATCCTCTACACAATAATTTTTTTAAAGTTACTCCATTGCCTCACATTTTGAAAAGGTACAAGGAGGTATGCCAGAATCCCAGCCTAGAAAACACAGCTTAACATATACAGTAGCTAGTTACTTTGTAGTTAAATTTCCAGGTGATATACTGACATGATATGGTATTTAGGAATCCATGATCATAGATTAGACTTCTAAAGCAAGCAAAGAAAGTTATTCTGCAATCTCAGGCAAAGGCAAAGATAGGCTTTGCTCCATTATAGGGATGCAATGCAAAAAGAGCCAAGTGCAAAGTTGTGACTGCTCAGAACCTACATCTTGGTATTACTACTTTGCACAGAATACTGATGTTGCCTAGAAGGAAGGTTAGCTCATCAAAACTTCAACAGATTCTTATAAAGAGAATAAAGGTATTAAGAGAAACCTAAGATGGAACAGAGTTAATTTTCATCATTTTCATCAACAAAGAGCAGAGGAAACAAATACAAAAAGGAAGCAAAAATACACTGACATTGCACTATCAGTCTTCTCTTCATCTCCATTTCAGCAGTTTCCAAAATCACAGCTCCAGCAGCTGCCTCACTCCCTTTTACAACTCCCTATCAAATCACTTTGCAGTGCCCAAATGAAGACCTGTGTGATGTTTGCTGCATGGAATATGTAGAAATAGTCCAACACGGAAGAAATAACACCACTATAGCTGAGAAGTCCCTCAACCAAAACAATACAAGAGAAGGTGAAGCCACAATGAAGCCAATGTAAGAGTTTAAGAACAAAAATGCACCTGCATATTCAATATAAGTTCAAGTAAATATCAGGCCCATCAACTATCACTTCTAGGAAAGAATTTAGGCATCTAAACCTTTCTGAAACTCAGACTTGCCCTTGAGTAGTCATATAACCCTAAGACCTGAATTCACTGTCTGAATTCCAGATGAATTTGGTTATCATTAAAAACATCTTTAATATTTTGTTTCAAGTGCAACTAAGATCTTCAACAGCCCTAATTCTTCACACTTTTCTTGTTTTCTAAACACAGCTGCCCCTGAATTTATAACAATGCCTTGCATTTCCATCACCATGATTCTCCCTGAGAAGCACACCAAAAGTGAAGACTTCTGTGATACATTCTTTCCCAGTGGCCTGGTTTCTGATAGAGTATGCAACACCCACAGAGCCACTAACTCGACTAATTATGACACTGTTAAGGTATTCCTGAAGTAGAAGACGGCTCTGAGTCTGTGCTTGTCCTTGTCCAGTGCAATAGTCCAATACTAATTGGGGAACACCACAGCCTCACAGTAGAAAAGTGACTCCTGTTAAGTGAGCAGCTGAGCTCTGCATCCAGAAGTCTTACAGGTTCCCACCGTCTCACTGATGCTGCACAGGACATATTTGAGACTGGCTGCTATTCTTACACCTGATCAAACTGAGCTCACTTCAGAGTCTGAGTTCTCATAGCCTCTGGCCATCTCCTCCCCTGGGACAGCTGCTCCCAGTTAGTACTCTAGGAGCCAAATCCCAACTTCTTTATAGAGATCCTACTGCTGTCTTTAGCTACTTAGTGAGGGAGTATAGAAAAGCTTAAGCCAGACTCAGGTGTGCATAGATGGGCTGAGAAGCAATGGACAGAAGTTGTTACACAGGAATTTTAACTGCTGAACACACTGAGTATTTGTTTAGATCAATGTAGATGAAGTAACTAAAATACTGGCACTGCTAAAGTAATCAACTCAAGGACTGTTTCTGTGGACAAACTATGAACAAAGAATGTATAAACTACATTTAGACTCTACTAATTTAGTTAGAACCACAATGCTACACAGCCATTGTAATAGACACAGAAAGGGGAAAATCTCTACTCTGCTACGGCACAAACACTGTACAGACAAAGAAGGAGGAATCCTGCATGCCATTGACCTCAACACCATATTCTGTCACCTGATAAAAAACCTTGCAGAATCATTTTAGTGGGTTTCTTTCTAACAAGGAAAAGAGACTAATTAATTATAATTTATACTCAAGATTTCATGTTCTGAGATAGTTACCAGGTGAACATGAAGAAACATTTTCCCTGACATTAAAAGGGCTTCAGTTTTACCCTTACTAAGAAAATAGGAAATTACCTTTTCCAAACAAAACTTAAATCAAAAACTTTAATGGAGACAGTCTGACTACATGCTTAGTTTGAGAAGTGCAATTCTGGTGCCCACCTTACCTAAAGGAATGTGAAAATGCCTGTAGTCTGCACAATGCCAGAGTAAGCATTAAGGAGAGAAATTAAGTTCTGATAAATCTGAAGAAAAATCTGTAACCGTAGCTGTACTTGCTAGACTTCAAAAAGCAAGAAGTTAATGGCACTTTAGAATGGCTGATTTTATTACACTGCTGCCAAAGCAGCAATATTCTGTGAGAATGTGTGAATTTTTATTTGCCCAATAACTGAAAAATAAGTTTAACAACAACAACAAATTACCTGTGGAATTGAATAATTGTATAGGTTCCAGTAGTAAGAATTATATAATCAAGGAATTGTAAGCTAAGCATCTGACTCTACTGCATCCAGCAGGATTTTTGCAAGCAGCTCAAAAGAGTTCTAAAAACGACTTGGCAGACCTACCTAATGTGTATGAAGGGCTGTATCATTTGGCACAGAGTCAAAATATGTTGCATGCCAAGAATAGTTAAGAATTAAGAAGTGCAATAGTCTCTTAAAATGTAATAAAATCAAGCCACTTCTATGAGGCAGAACAGCATAGAAAGAAATAAAACACACCTGGAATGAATCGACACACAAAACAAAAACAAACAAAAACCCAAACAAAAACTAACAACAATTACAAAAAAAAAAAAAGAGTAAAACAACAAAACACAAACAGTTAAAGATATTAGTAGTTTAAATATAATATTCCACAAGCCGAGAAAGAGAGCAGAAATGACAGTGCTATATGTATCCCACAGAGGCAGGCAGACAGTGCCACCTGCAAGCACAGCAGAAAAGTAAGAGCAGCAGTGGAGGTGGCAGCACACATTGCTTTATCTTGCCTACATAAAACACACACCACAGAACTCCTCAGCATCAGTGAGGACATTCAAGCAGATTCTGCAGTAAGTCTCTTACCTCCCCTAAAACAGTTGCTGAAGGCTCTTGATAGATTAGCTTTTAGAAGCACTAGGTATGTTAACAGCATATATTTATTGCAGTGATCGTCTGCTTAAATAAAAAATGCAATTACTTGGGAAAAGATAAATATACCTACCTGACATCTTCAAATTTCTTGGTTATGACTGAACCAACAGAAGAAAAAGCAGCAGAAGCCTTCTGACCAGCCTGAGACAGGGTTTCTGATGTTCTCTTATATCTGTGTTCAGAAAAACATTTAGTTTTCAGTTATTTTAATAAAACACCTAAGGAAATTTTTAGTGTGTGTCTATTTGTATTAAATGCAGAGGTACACTTCAGCTTTGGGGTCAAAAGGAAAGCCTGCTTAAGACATTATTTTGAGCCTTTGCAGTCCCTTCTGGCTTACAGCATCTCTGCCAGCTCTGACCAGATGCAGTTCATCAACATTCACCTACTACCCCACCCCTACAACAGATGCTATCTGCTATTGTAAGATTTATAAAAAAATAAAATAAACTCACACAGAAAACACCCCAATCAAAAAAAAAAAAAAAACAACTCAAAAAATACAAAAGAAAACAAAACACAAATAAACAAAACTGTGCACACACACTGAAAAAGGTCTATTTTTTGTGCCAAGTGTCCAAATTCTTGTACCACACAGTTCTGTCAATAAAATTCACCATAAAAAGTTTGAGGTACATCTGTGACATTCTGTGGTTATTAATTGCAGAAGGCAGCTTGCTCTAGACCTAATATTTGTTTTTGGCAAGAACAGTAACTGACTTCATACTCCTTCTGCACGGGCTCAGTTTACAACAATTTTTCAGGGTGGAAAAGAAGGGTACTTTGTTGGACTGAGGACACCTTGGTATCTCAGACCTATCAGACAAAAAAATGTGTGTTAGAATAGCCCATATTTTGGTCAATCATTCTTCTTTCGCATGAGATATGGCTTGCAGTGTTCTTCTTTTTAAAAAGTCTATGCTGACTTACCCAGAGAAGTTTTAATACAACTTAACTTTGTGTTATTCATACTCATTTCACAAGAACAGAGTGTTTAGACATGACACAAGATCTAAACAGTTTTCACTTCAACAGTCTAAACAATCACCATGAGCTGGTACATACGCTGTGGTTGATGTAACATCTTGCCAACTTTTGGTAATGTTCTGCTTTAATTCCTGTAGTGAGTTAATTCCCAGCTTTCTCTTGATTTCTGCTAGATGCTTCTCTTTGGCAGCTAGCACTTGTGAGAGTGTCTGGATTTCCTCTTCCACCTGTGGCATGGGAGTTGTTAACACATGGTTAGCAGTTAACAAGGAATACACACAACCATTTAACTATGTATTTCTTTAAAGCATCTACTAGATATCAGTAATGGGAGAGCTAACAGAGGTTTTTAACACTGCCTCACAGTCATTCCTAAATACTAAAAGGGAAATCTAATAGACACTGCAAGAGCTAGTGAGAAAGTAATCTACCCGCAGCTAGCTCTGTTACTGGGAATGTACAAGGAAGCTGGTAACTAAAAGACTGCATGGTTAGAAATTATTACCTATGATATGTAAAGATTGAAGATTAGCCAAACCCAGGACAATTGCCAAGCCTGTATTCTATTCTATATCAGAAGATACACCAATGTGTGACCAGTATCAGGAAGCTCAGAGCATGCCTGATCCATACACAAATTTCGTCTCCTTCCTTCAACAGAAAGGTCCTATTGTGGCTTAAGCCAGCACCTGTAGACTGGATCCAGCCACAGGAGTGCCTTCCCCAGAGCAGGTGTGGAAATGGTGGCAGACTGAGCAGTCAAAACCCGCACAAACACACAACACACAGCACCTGCTCTGTAACTAGAAAACTATATTGTTTGTATACTTCCTTTTTTACTCAGACGGTCATTTAAGCCTCTCCTGGAAACATGACCAGAGATGTCAGCACAAGTTCTACAATGCCATTCTGTGAGCTTTATAGATGTGACAGAGGCACTAAGGCCATATGTATAAAGGCAAGGGCATCCCTCCAATCTTATTCCTCATCCACGCAAGATCACCCCAGTTTAGAGCAGTAGGCTGCCCAGTCATTCAAGCTCCTTACAGGAGTACAGCTTGTTACTCTACTCCTTACAGTATCTTCAACGCATCTCTGTTTTGGATATCTGTCTGAAGTCCAGCATGATATAACCTAGCAGGACCAGCCCACCTTCACTTATCTTTGGCATGAAATGGTACTCAGGACTGCCAAATACAAGAATGTATTAAATGTGCTTAATTTAAAGCTAACCTTTGTTTGCTAACCTTAGGCTTAAATTAGTGTCTTCCATAAGGGTCCTAAAGTCCCATAGAGGTATTAAAGAAAAAAGACTGACTGCTTAATAAGGATTGACTTTGGCATGTATCAGGTTTGAATATTTGCCTGTCTGTTCTTCAAAGAATGCTACTTTTTTCACTCTTGAAAATATTCTGTTATGGACAAGAACAATAACATTAGACATCAGCAATACAGCACATACACAGATACTACTACAAAGCATTCTTCCTGAAAGAAACAGCTTTAGCTACTGCCCACCAGTAGAGACAATAATTGGGTTTTGGCTTTCAGCCATGTTCTTGTTGCTGATTTACCCCCTTCTCACCCGAGGAAAAAAAAAAGGGTTAGGTATTTATGCATCTTAGGTTAGAATCTGTACATTCAGCACTTCCAGCTTAATTCCCCATCACTAGATCTGGCTGTTCTTTTCTCCTTGACACCCTTCCTTCTTATCTGTGCAATACACAGAAGTGCCAACTTTAGACACTCACAGAATAACTGTGCAAAGTATTAACTGTACGTTCAAAGATAACATTATCCAAGATTTTCATTATCAAAACAAGTTTAAGAGCTATTTGCAAAAGAATTACCTTGGCAAGCTCTTTTCTTAGCTCATCCCGTTCTTCTTCTGAGAGTGTTTCTGCCATACTGACTGTAGCAGCAGCATCCTCTCCAACCTCAGGTATAGAGTCACTCCTCAGCAGCCCTTGAGATGAATAAAGCATTAAAAGTCAGATTATCACAAGTCTGCCAAACAGCAGCTAACATTAGCACAGCTTTTTTGTGCCAGTGCACAAAAAAGACTGATGAGAGGACACCAAAGTCATGCTCCCCAAATACCAAAGGCATTTTATATTTCATGCTATCAAGCTGTATTAAAGCTCAATATAATGGCAACTACTGCTATAATAGGAGACTGGAAACCTGTTGAGAAGAACAGATCCCACTACTCTGCAAGGGAAACCAAGACACAGAATGCTATGTCCCAATCAGTCTTGCCTACACAACCCTGCCCAGGAGTCTGTGCACACTCTGATCTCTCATTCATCTGGCACAGAAACTCTGGAAGTGCTGGAGATGCTCAAGGCCAATGCAGAGGCTCCCTCCATTACTACTCTCTACATCAGATTTTAAAGTGTCCATTCTGAGCACACCGGGTGCAGCCACAAGCAAGGTTAAAATCAGTGAAGAAAACTACTGCACTGCAAGTATGAAATCTGTACCCTGCTTGACCTCTCTGTCCCTAGTAACTGGGACCACAGTGCCTAGAAGATTGCAGATATCATGGAACTGGAACTAAGCAAGTAAGCTGCTGGCTTACACCTGGACCTTAAGACAGATGGGAAGCCCAGAGACAGAGCTCAGGAACAAGAGGCTGTTGCTTCAAAACAGGGGAGTAGTGAGAAGGGACTGATAAGAATGTGCATCCACTCAAACTGCTGCTTCTTCCTCTTCCAAACCCAGAAACCAAAACTCTGCCAAATTCCTATATAAACCACAAACATCCCCATGGTCTTCCTCAACTACTGCTTTCACAGCTTCAGGGCAAAGAAGGAGGATGATATTATTTGTATTATTACGATGCAATAACTTTAATGATTCAGTTTTTTATTCCTTAGCACGTGCAGTAAGACCATTTTAAACACCTTTTATGCAATAAAATTTCCAGCAAAAGATTTTCCATTTTGAGTCTTTGCAGCTGATACTTAAACATAAAGTTTGGCAAAATCAAGGAATTCTGTTCTAATTGCAGAGAGACTAATTTGCAGGGAGACTGCATGCTGGAGTGATTGTGGATTCCCAGAAGTAATTCTCTATTCAAGACATAAAACAGACTTACAAATAATAATAAAAAAAAAGAAGGCAAATAAAAATCTTAGAATACAAGAGGAAAGAGATCAGGATTGTCTGTTAATAAGGAGTGAGGAAGAGCGTGTGTATGTATACATATATACATGTGTGTGTGTGTGTGTGTGTGTATGTACATAAATATATCATTCATCTAAGTTGAAGATGCATTAAGTAACATTTCCTATTAATTACTATAGAAATTAACCATCTAACCAATAAAATTATATTCTCATTTCAGAAGCTTCTGGTGGCACTCCATACTATCCTTTGGGAATGAAAAACTCATTAATCACCACTGTGATTTTGCTGTGAGGTTTCATATCAAACAGCTACATCACAATCAACTGAAAAATCAAGGGGAAAAAAGATTCTATGAGTCCGTAATTAGTTGTATGCATTCTATGAAGCATGCTCCTAGCAGCTGTCAAGCTGAAAAAAGAAGAAACCTTTTTCTTGGATCAAATTACTGAACTAAGGTAAAAGTCAATTTCACAAATTCTTTCCAAAATGGTGTGTTGTCTGCCCATATCTGTGTCCAGAAGACTTGTCCTCTAGAAGCACACTACTACATGGATAGGACTTTTGTGAATGCTGTTACTACTAAGTGCGCTGAGAAGGAAGCCTACAGGAAGAATATTAAACCTAATTCTGCATTTATTCATGAGATCTGTGCCATGAGATGTGTCTTCTACACAAACATAATGTAGAGGTCCTGTGGGTTTCCCAATACACTAATTTCTGTCAAAAATCTAGGGCAGTAAGAACTTCAAAGTCTAATGCCCAAAACAAAGCATAGCACTATGGTACCCAAAACAAAGGATTATGTCTCACAATCAGATAACTTTTGTTTTTTGCATAAACATATTTCCTTATCAGTTAAGAATGCCACACCTTTTTGTTAAATTGCTGTTTAACCTATTCATTACATAAACCTACCCTGAAGGAAAACAATTTGAACCATGTTTCTCCTCCACGCCCTACACCCCCTCAGTATGTTCTACTGTGACTCCTGACCTTGCTCTCACCTGCAGCCCTTCGGGGACCACTTGCCTGCCATCACAAAGCCACTTCAGAAAGTTTGCAAGTACCAAAATCACCCTGACTCCAAGAACATTAGCACAACCAGCTAAAAGTCTGTTCAATCTGATTATGAGGAGTCATCTGGATTAAATCACCAAAAATAGATCAAGTGAATCCACCAGGAAGAAAACATGCCAGATTGTCTCCTGCAGCAACAGCTTCCATTTGGGGAATGTAGCTTCTCTTCTGAAAACTCATTTTAAGACTGTTCTGCTTCTTGCTTACCAAATAGAATTTAAGGCACAATGCTAAGAAGCAAGGGAATGATCTCTCTTCCCCTTCACATTCCTGGAGTTTTTAGGGAAACAGGAAATCACTGCTATTCAGAGTCCTCCATACCTGACCCTGCACAACTGACTATGCCTTCCTCTTCTTGCCTTCTGAGCCCCTCCCATTTATTACTTTTTTGAGCTCCACATGAAGTATACTAACATCTTCCCATCAATCTTCATTCTGGCACCTCCGCTCTCTCTCTGTCACTGCTCACCCCTCTGTTCCCTTTGCTCCCATTCCTCAGTTCAATACCTGCAGGACACAGGGATCATCCATTCTATGGGCAATGCTGCACTGGGCCATCTGACCAAGAAGCAGTTTCCTACATAGCTAAAAACCCACAGACCTCCACAATGGTGTGGCTACAATCCAAATGTATCCCATAAAGTAGGGCTGACAGCCAGTAAGATCCTGGCTTTGAAAAAACTTCATAAGGAAACGTGCACAGCCCACCTTAGATCTTTCTATGGGGCATGGGGCAAAAACCCAGGAAATCAGCAATCAGCCAACAGATGGAAACGCTTTGGCTCAAACTACTACTAGGAGAGCATTTCTCACTTGTGATCTTTTTTTTCCAACAGAACTGTTGCTATTATTCTTTTATATTGCTAAGTAAAATTCTTATTACGGCTTTCAACTTGTTACATTTCATTATGTTAGTTCTCTTGCATCATTAGATTGTGAAGGACTTAAAATTCAGTCATTTGGTTTTCTGTTATAACCAAGTTTAACCAAACATTTCATGTCTCTCAAACAGAATAAAAAATATGTTTGGGGGGAAAAAATTTTAAAGACTTAGATAGTATTGAGAAAACATATCTAGCTATAAGGTCAGTTTTTAGGTCTTTATTTCCAAGATTAACATATTTTCCCAGCAGTTTATTAGATCTACTTAAATGAACCAAATAAAGACACGAGCAAGTTAGTTGATTAGGACTCCATGGACCACATTCAGGGAAATGGCATTTAAGTCCCTATTATTCTGCCAGGGTAGGCAAAGCATTAGAGTAATTCAATTAACACTCAGTTTTTCTGATTTGTGGTTTGCTTTGGCCAGTTTCAACCCAAGTTCATGCTCCATTTTGACCAGAAGTCCCCACCTCCCCAGCCTGAATTCAGAGATCAGCAGCAAACAGGAGCCATTTTAAGAAGTACTTTTCATTTTGGATGAGCAGCCTCAGGGTGGGGGTGGGTTAACCTCCAGAAAGCTTTTTTTCACACCAACATGTTCTGCATGCGACACTCAGAATGAGCATTGTGATTATCACTATACAGTTCGCAAAGCTAAAGAAAAAAGGTGCTTGTTATAGTTCAGGAGAACAAGCTGGTTTTGCAAAGATATAAAACCACTCTAACACTTGAGTAACATACAGTACTACAGAGCATATTTACTATGCAGTATATAAGAAAAATCAAATTTAAGTGCTTCCCATTTATCTCAGTGAAAAAGCCAAAGTGAGACATATTTCTTCAACCTGGGGGAGAAAATTCTTGGGATTCTCCCAAATGCTAAATAGATATTCATTCAAAGTGAATGAAAAATAAAATAAAATAAAATAAAGCCCGGAAAAGGCTGGTGGTAATGGTGATGCATCATCACCTGACACGGAGAGTTGCTTCCCCTCTCCTTTAGAAGAGCTGAGAGATGAAGAAATTGCAGAAGTGAATGCTGACCACTGTTTCCCAGTAGCCCCTGGCTCATCAAGTTCACCGAGAGGGTTGTTATAGTTCACACAGAGGTTCCCCATGGGATGCATGTTTCTTTAAAATTTTGAGTAACAAGCCCATTAAAATAAAATTAACACCTGTGTAACTTTGTTTTGCCACACCTGAAGTAGGTCTAAGCTTTCTATATTTAAAATTATTTTAGAAGATTACATCTGGAAGCAAGGAGTAAAAAGGAATGACGACAGAAAACCAGACTAGATGTGTTAGAAGGCACAGCTATAGGTGTTCTGTACAACAGGCTACCAGCAAGAAACTCATTGGGTTAAGCACTAAATGGATGTCACTGCAGCACAGCACAAGGCAGTCCCAGTGCAGCTCGTATCTGCAGCTGGAAGGTTTGTAGCATTTTAAATGCCAGGTGGAATGGAGTAAAGGTTTTAGAGATATTTTTTTTTAATCAGTGAGATTTTCAGTATTAAGGCAAAAGCAGATTTTAGACTATCCAGAGCTCTGAAGTCCTACTAAAAATGCAATTTTTACCTCCTCCCCCCAAAAAATCTAATAGTCAAACTGTAGGCAAGTTATTCCAATCTTGCACAAGTTTTGTTCCTAATTGTTTTTGCCTCTTCATTTTCCCTCAAACTGCCTTTCTGCTGAATAAATAACAAATAATGCAAAGCTGGTAAATGTATAACACATGAGATATTATCTACATGACACACTGAAGCTAACACACTACCAGAATTAACAGGAGGCTAACTTTTATAGATTTTTAATTTGAGAAGTTTTACAGGTATTAATTGCTAAGCATTTCATGTAGAGATTTTAAGGAAGGAAGAGAAGAAAGTTACCAGACTTTGCCAGTGTAGGTGATCCAGGTGGAGAAAGGTTTATGCCAGGCGACAAGTAAAGATAATTTCTGTTCACTCCAGCATTGAAATCGAAGGGTGATTTGTAATCCTCATACAGATCCATGCCAGACAGTTCAGCACGCGCAGCCATCCTCTTCTTCCACTGAAGCATTCATCTTCGCCTTCTGGGGTGACCCAGACAGCAGGATTCAGAAACCCTCCATTTCTCCACATGACACTCACTGTGCCTCCTCGGAGAATTCAGCTCTGCTACATATGATAGAGCTGTCTAGCAAGTGATTTCTTAGCCATCCTGTAGCTGCTGCTGTTTACATGGCACAAAGTTAAGTTCCTGTAAATTTCTAACTGAGGCTGGACTTAAACAGACCACTCCTTTAACAAACATTCACAGTGCACCACTCATGGCTTCTGGAAGAGCCTTGGTCCTCTGCAGAACTGCATCAACTATGTTCAATCGTTTAAATAAAAAAAGGTCAGCTGACTGCTGCTACACCAGGATATCCTTAATCTTCTAGGACACAAAAGGATTACCAGCCATAATCTATCCTATATACCATCTGTGTTGGACTTTTTCCTCTGATTAATGGAAAATTCTGTGTGCATAGCTATTTCTCCAGCTGTTTGCATCAGTGTAATAACCACCAGTGAGAACTCAGTCTCTGCTGCCCAGGTATCACACCATAGTGTAAATTCAGAATATGAGAGAGCAGCACTCCTCTCTGAAGGCTGGGCTATAAACACCTCCTAGGTTTATTGATGGACATTCTAATGTGCATTATGATTTTTGCTCATGAGGCTAAACATATCTGGGTCTGAGAGAGTTTTGTTTGGGGGAGGGGGTTGTTAAACATTTATGAAGTATATCCTTGGTGCTTCAACCAGCATTGCTTAGAACAGCCAGTAACAGCAGTAATGCATCGCCTGAAATATATTTATGTTTTGACACATATACCATAAAGAAAGATCAACTTACATAAGCCACCTGACTTCATGCCAGGCCTTTAAGGTTCAACTCTGGGAAACAGAAATGCTTCTTACCTAAAAGAGGCACTCAGCACATTTTTGCAGCACTTCACTACATTGTTTTATTTTTATTTCAAGGTCAGCTTCTTTCACTGAAAACACAAGGTTACTAGCAATGTAGATCATCTTTAGAGCTGAGCAACAATTTCCTCCCAAACCCCACACCTTCACCTGGGATTCTCACTGCATCCTGCACACAGAGGAGCATAATCAAATGCAAGTTAATCTTTTCCTGCACAGTAAGGACAGAGCTGATTAGGCACTACTGATTAGGCATTATTCCAGAGAAGTGAAGGAGCCGTGCAGCATTCCGAAGTCAAGTCCAAGCAAAATAATTCCTGGGCATGTGAGAAGAAAGCACACCCCTTCTGGAATTTTAACTTCCCATTTCCACTGCAGTCAGTCAGTTGCCACAGGAACAGACCTTCCAGCTAATTAAAAAGCAGATCCTTTAGGCTAAAGACCTACATTCACTTCTGGTGAAGAGTACCTGCAGGCTCATAACAATGAGAGTGCTGGAGCCTGAAATACAGGTCTCTGCTATTTTCCAATCCCACTGAAAAGAAGAAAATAGAACGCCTCCTTGCATTTCTGACACATAGCTGTGACATCTGCCAGAAATACTGCAAAGTTCACCTGGCAAAGGTCACAGCTTTGGTCACATATTGTGGTTAAAGCATCCAGAGGCAGCAGAAAACTGCAACACAACTATGGTAATAATATACTCTATTAACCAAGTTTGTTAATATGAACAGCTACAGATTGTTCTTCGCAGCTTTCCCTTGTATAACTCAGCAGTCAGGGGCTGCCTTCTGTGCAAAAGGCTCAGGCAGTAGTTGTGCTAACTGGGTAAGGCAAAATGACAAATTATCAGATGTGGCACACAAAGAGCTGGGTGTTTTCTACCATCACTCTCCCAACACAGAGAGAGAGAAGGGGAGGCTACACCCTAGAACTTTTTCCTCACCCTAGATAATCATTCACTTTAACAATGGTCAGTGCTAGCTGGCTACAACTGCAAGTAGCTGTTATAGGAAAAAGAACCCCTTATGAAAATCTGTCGATCCCTGCTAACAATCAAGAATACCATTTCCTAGGCATTTCCTGGAGCAAACATTACATTCCTGTTTTTACAGGAAATTCCCTACAATCAGATTTACCCATTACCAAACATTCAAAAAAAAAAAATCTGGTACTCTTCCTGTATCTCTGTAGTGCACAAGTTTGTTTCATGTCCCTAGAGATATCTGGATTGCCAGTCTCAACCACTGACTTGGCCTGCCACCCCTACTGATAGAAATCTGTATGGGCCAAACTCTTCAACACCTCTTCAGTGTAGTCAGAGACACATACAGGACATGGCACACTGCTGGAACATACATTTGGCTTACAGGGAAGATTTGCTGAATTACAAATCTGAGCTACCACCTGAGAGGCTGAATTGTGCTTTTGCTCCTCCTTATGCATAGCTTAAGCACAAGTCCAGAAGTCACCCAAGACAATCTCTAGTTTTTAGAAATATTACAGATATATTACTGTTCTAAGGTCATTGCCAAGAGAGGGACACCATGCAAGTGCTCCTTACTTCAAGTTCCTCTCTTTGCTCAATTATAGTGGCCAGACAGATGGGTTGCTACAGCACCTACCAAACACATCACCTAAACACATGAGCCTCCTGCTCTCTTACCTTCTGGACTTTACAGAGTGTTGCTCCTCACTTTTCTCAGGTACAAATCCCACCTGCTAATGAAGGAAGCTGCTTTGTTGAATAAGTGTCTTCCTCATCACTTAGGGAAATTTGATGGTCTTCAAACTGAAGTCAATCTCTCTGTAGAGAGAAAGAACTGCAGCCCACCCTTCCAAATCTCCTGTACAACAACTTCTAGGCTGTCATTCCTAACTCATCCACTTCAGGGAAGACAATCTCCACTTTTAAGAGATCCCCTGCCAGCCATAACAATCATTTTATCTGCTTCTTCCCCAAAGTTCCTTAGCACATCCAGGGATCCAGGGCAGAGCAAGGCAGCACTCCCCCACACTGCCTAAAGGCAGTCTAAAGAAGATAGGTTCTGCTCGCTGTGGTGCATTTAGAGGAGGAATGAATCTCTCTCCAAGAGATTTTCAAATTCAAGTGATGACCTAAGGAAACAAACCAGGATGGGGATAACAAACAGCAGCTGCACAGATCCAAAAATCAAGGTTTTTCTCTGCACTGTGAAGCTTTCTGACCAGTTTAGCAGCTCTTACAGTCGCAGCAATCAAGATTTCTGTACACTATGAAAACAGGCACATTATGAGGCCTTTCTAAAGGGCCCTCTCATGACCAAAACATCCTCTGGATGGGCTTCCTCTCCTTCACAATAATTCAGAGCACTTGCAGCTGGCTGGAGGTGGAACTGAGGTTGTAGAGCCATACCTTAATAGATGGATGCTGCCTTCCCAGGGCAAAACACACACATTTCAGAGCTGAAGCATACATTTAGGCTTCTGTTACATGGCTCAGAGTAATTAACCGTGCATCCTCAAGTATCTCTGTTCTTTGCCCTGCATTGCAAATTCAGTTTTACTGTATACCTTGGTTGTTACTGCAGATACCACCTGCAAGGTCTTGATACCTGCAAAGATCTTGAAGTCTAAGGAAGGAGCTGTTCCAGAATGAAGTAGCAATTGTTTTTCACTTACTATGCAAGGGATTAAAACCGAGGATTTTGCCGTTCCAGAACAAACATTCATTTGCCCTTAACACCTCAGGATAACTTAGAGGTTAGTACTTAAGTCATCCTTGGCATTTTAGAAGCTGGTGTCTGAGAGACTGGCACAAAGGTAGATACCTTCTGTCAAGGATGCTTGAACCAATCACTGACAAGTTCAACTGAATGTCACAAGTGCCTCAGAAAGGCTTGGCAAGCCTCAGCAAAGCATTACCATCACAATTCCTACCACTAACTATGTTGTAATCTCCTCTGTTAAGGTTACAGAGTGTACTTAAAGCTTTCCCAGGTAACTATGTAGCATTAACAATCAGTAAAGACTTGTGCACCACAGCTCATACTTCTGGCAAGGCTATCATGACTCCAGCACTTATCAAGCAAGCAAAAGAAAATAAGGGAAAATGATAGGAAGACTTTGTTGACAAAGAGGGGGAAGAGGGGCAAGAAGCGCTTGCTCTTTGTGGGCATAGCAAAAAGATTCAGTCTCTTATTTCAAGGTTGCCTGTGGAGATTCAATTGATTTCTCAGCCTATACTTGGTCTGAATTTCAACTTCTGCAGTCTGCTAAGAGACAAGATTGGTAAGAGGCCTTCCAGTAAGTGTGTCTGGGGCCAAGATTTCCAGCCAGGTGGTGTTCCACCACCCCCATCTTTCCCGAGTAGATCCCAATCAGGCAGCAACAGTCAGGTTCCTCTCCCCACTCCAACAGTTTTAGATGGCATAAGCCATTTTAAGAGCCATAAAGCTACTTAAGCATCTTAAACCAATCTAGATTCTGTAGCATCAATTTGATCTTCAAAGTCTTACCAGTTTACTGACAAGTAAAGCCTTTCCACACCCGATCTGAGACCTTAAAACTGCATTAAGAGAAAAAGATGCTGTGAAGCAAGAGGACAGAAATCCAAAGACTAAACAAGCCTGAAATTTGTATATTAGTGCTCCTATTTCCACATTGTGCTCTCTCCCCTTCTTTTAACAGCACACACTTCTTTCAGTCCCCTGAGATTTGTGCTTAACATGAATGGAGCTGCACAGCTACAGCAATTCCTGAACAGTACCAGCACAGGCTTCTGCAGCCCCGTTAGTAATGCTCAGCAGAATGTGGCTGAAGGGGTTAAGCATCTGCTGCCTTCTAGCAGGGCACAACTCAACATCATATTAATCTCAGTACTTCAGCCTCCTTCACATGCTTTCTCTGGACAAACTCTGCCTGATACAACTACATCATTCAGTACAGTTCTTTGTACAGAAAATATCTTCTCCAGTACTTTCTCTAGCCTAAGTGCTGCCTTCACTTACTCTTATTAAAACAAACAAAAAACCCAAAGAAAAAACCACCATAAATAACCACCACCTCTTCAAAGATGTATCTCCCTGGAACACAAACATTTCCAAATGTTACAGGTAGGGATCAGGGGATTGCCCGTATTGCTCTTCTCTTAAACCAAAGTCTCAGCCCACACAATTTCAGACAGCTGACGCACGTCTTGGAGAAGTCAGCAGCTCTCATCTCTCCTCTCAATCCAATTATAAACTCAGACTAATTTCCTGAGCTCTTGTGAGGGAGTAGATCCACGCTCCAGCATGTTCTGTGACTAGACAAGCTGACACTACAGTAAAATACTTAACCCATTCATGTCAGGCAATATTCTCTATATTTGCACATATTCTCTACTACCTTGCAAGTGTTTCAGCATTTAAAAGATTAGGCAGAAATCCCAGATTTATAACAAAGTTATGTGTCTCAAACAGTGCTCCAACAGTAACAGGTGAAAAGCTTTCCGATCTATGAAAAAGAACCACCAGGTCAAACACAAAGTACCACACCAAAACCAGTGATTAGAGTTTGCACTGACTTGGGAGAAGTCAGATCAAGCCCTGCAAACACAGAGGAACACTTCCAAGTGAGATTAACAGAGTTAAAACACTGTTTGGTAGATTTTAGAGGAATGTATTTAGTTATTTCACTTCAGCCACTTATCCCAATTATGCTGCCATTCTCTATAGACTCCCATCCCTCAGGCAAGAGACTGACCCTGTCAAAAATGTAAAGAAACAGTGCTGAGCTCCAGCTAGATGATAGCTGGAAAAGATTAGGAACACTGCAATGCAGAAATGGGATTGTCTCAAGCAAAGTTTCAGTAAGTAATCTTGCAATCTAATTTAAAATTTTATTTGAGTGACTCTGGAGTGACTCTCAGCCTCCCTCAGAAGACAAGACTGCTTTTCTGCACTCTTAAAGCAAACTTTCCTCTTTTAACACAGCATCCCAGAGCCTCCATTTCTCAAAAGCAGCTCCAGAAAAGTCCACCATCATGACCCTTTGTTACCAGGTCCCACCATGAAATCGACACTGAGGTTTTAAGAACAAAGCAAATTCAATTACACATTAAGCTGAATTACATATTGTGATATATAAAATTAAAAACACCAAAAAAGCCCCCCCTGTAATCTTAGCAGTACCTTAATAATACCAATAAAATCTTCATTGATTGTGGTACTCAGTAGCTCCCACCATGTAATCACCAAGTTGATGTCTGGATTTGATGTAGCACAGAAATTCAATCATTTACTATCAAGGGCAAAAGTACTGAAGCAACCAAGCAGCACACAATTTGATGCAAGCAACAAGGGTTTAGGGTAAGTACTTCACAAAATCCATTCTTCAAGATATTCAAAAGGCATCTGGACATGATCATCAAGGTGGGCATGGATATCAAGGAGCAGTAGTCTTTAATATCTTTATTGATGACACAGATAGTGGCAAGAACTGCACATTCAGCAAGTTTGTAGATGATACAAAGCTGCACTGTGCGGGTGACAGAACAGAAGGACAAGGTGCCATCCAGAAGAACCTGGATAAACTCATCAAGTCCAACAGGTCCAAGTGCAAGGCGCTGCACCTGAGTCAGGACATCCCAGATACGAGTACAGGATGGGAGAAGTCCTTGAGAGCAGCCCTGCAAAGAAGGACTTGGGTGGATAAAAAGCCGGACATGAGCCACCAGTGTGTGCTTACAGCCCAGACAGCGAAACACATCCTGGGCTGCACTGAAAGCAGAGTGACCAGCACGTCAAAGGAGGTGAGTCTCCACCTCTACACTGCCCTTGAGAGACACCAAGTAAAGCACAGCATCCAGCTCTGAAGTTCTCAGCAAAGAAGGGCATTGACCTGCTAGAGCTGACCCAGAGAAAGGTCACAAAGATGATCTCTCTATAAGAGACCCTACAAAGACAGGCTGAGGAGGTTGGGGTTGTTCAGCATAAAGAGGACTCCAGGGAGGCCTCATTGCAGCCTTCCAGTATCTAAGGAGGACTTGTGAAAGAGGAAGAACAACTTTTTACTTTGTAGGTAGATAGTGACAGGACAAGGGGGAACAGTTTCAAACTAAAAGAGGAGAAATTTACATTAGACATTAGTAAGAAATTATTTTCTCAGAGGATTTTTTCAGTCAGACACTGGAACAGGTTGCCCAGAAGTGGCAGATACCCCATCCCTGGAAGTGTTCAAGGCCAGGTTAGATGGGTCCTGAGCTACCTGATCTAGTTAGTGGGTGGCATCCCTGCCCATGCCTGGGGGCTGAACTGATGAGCGCTAAGCTCCCTTCCAACTCAAACCATTCTGTGATATGGTCCTGGGCAACCAGCTCCAGGTGCCCCTGCCCTAACAGAGGGGTTTATGGGTATCCTCAGTTCAGGCTAGAGCCTGCTTAGAAACTCTCCTTTCTCTCTGACTGAACTGAGAATGCCCACAGGGGTTGAGCCTCGAGAGGTCCTTCCCACCTTAACTATCCTGTGATTAACCCAATGGCTGTAATAGGTCACGGGCTGCTCCCCCAGGTTCTCCAAGGATCCTCCAGGGACCTCTCTTCTTCAGGAACAAAAGGAGTCCTGGCACCCTGCCTTTGGGGAGGTCTGTGGCTCACCCTTCATCTTGTGAAGTAGATTTACAAATACCTACCTGCTGACAGAATAAAGTACCATTTTCTCCCACACTTTCTAAACTGAGATATGGACAGAGACTTCATGGGAGACTTTTCAAATCTGCTCATCTACCTAGTGCATAGGAGTATTATTATGTCTGACAAGCAAAGCAAAAGCATTTGCAGCAGTAGAGACTATGCTGGTTTCTGTTACCAGGCTGCAGGAAAAAGGTAGCTGACAAATTCTGGGAGGGGAAAAACATCTCCTGTATTTTCATAAAAGGGACAGGCTTACACTTTGCTCACTAAATGAATGAGCAAGCAACTTTTTGGGCCTAACATGTGACTCCAGACACAGAAGAAGCTCTTGGCAAGTAAAAAAGCCATCTACTTCCCCCGACACCCCCTTCTCCGGAGGGAAGTGAATGTATGCCTCTTCAGCAGGAAGAGTTCACTCTTGTACAGAAAGAAAAAGTTGCAGTAGACAATTAAACTACTGGTGTCACCGAGCTAAAGCTGCCTTTCAGCACGAGCCTCTCCTCCTTTTACCCTTTATCAATTGCACAGAACCCAAGGAAACTAGGCTCAAGTTAAGTCTTTGAATTCCCTTCTCAGACTCCTCAATTTTTCATCCACTCCAGTTCAGTTTCCTTTACTCTTCCAGTAACTCTTTCTACTGCATGCTCTCAGGTTCCCCTAGCGAAGTTCCTCAGCCCAGAAAAAAGCAGATACAAAAACTTCCAAACACATGTCAGTTCATCTAGAAATGTCAGCTTGCCCTTCAGAAGCACTGGGAGAGTCACTTCTGTGCTCAGGACACAGTAATTTTTAGCACAACCACACAAATCTCCCCAAAATAGTCAGAGCACAGTAATCTCCACATGAGCTTCCGCAAAGGATGCACACATAACACCAAAAGGAGTTATTTTTCAAAAGGAGACATTTTCTAGAAGTACTGCTAATTTTACCACACAAAAGTTACTGGTTACATGGTTAAGGTGCACTCCTGCTGTACCCTGGCACTTTATTCTGCTATCCAGGATTAAGATCAGCTTTTTGCTTAGCAATAATGACAAACCACCAGATTTTTTCCCTTCTCAGGACTTGACTAAGTAAGTTTACGATTTTGACTTGTACTGTCAAACAAGTATAATTACATAAAACTTAAAGTACAACTTCTCAAAGGCAAGCAACTGCAAGTAGCAAGATGTATAGAAATCCTATTAACATTTCTGCTCTTGGCTTATCTGAGAGCATAGTATGAAATATCTGTAAAACTGCCCAGTCAGCAGCAAAGTGCACTAGTACAATAAATTCACAGACATATACGGCAAAGAAATGTTTCAGGTCATAGGAACCTGCTCTTGATCCCCCTTCTTCAACCAGTCAATTCACATCTTTAGACCAGTAATGGGTTTTGCTGCAAATCCTTCAGAGAACCAGCCGGTTCAAGAGGTACCTAAAAGCTGACAATAGACACTGAGCCACTTACAGCTTTTCCAAGCAGATAAGCCCATAATGAAGACAAGCTCTTATTTTTCATCTACATTTCTCACACTGCAGAGTTTCAGTGCACCCTCCTAAACGTAAGAAACTAAGACCTAACAGAGCAGTGCTAATGGCACACCACCAGGTTGCTGGTATAAAGTACTTGTGCAGCAGCACAAGAATAAGTTGTGAAAACCCAGAATAAGTTTGTTTTCCCTGCAGCATCAAAGAAGACACATTAGCTATTCCTTTATAGTCCAGCACTTTACCAGTCACCCATTCAACTGTGCAGTACTTGAAGTGTCCTGTTCCAGATGGAGTGTGGCTGCTGCTTGCCCATACTGCTAAATTCCACATCTAGCCGGGAGGCACCAATTCCTACAGTGCTTCCAAACAGATTTGGATCAATAGCTATCACTACTTAAAGGACCTTGGCCACATCCTGCCAGGCCTGCAAATTGGACAAATTCAGGATGTGAGCTTCTGCACTGCTCTTAATCTCATTTAACAGATAAGAAGGAGAATCCTGCAACTGTGCATGCAGCAACCAGCAGCAATTCATTAACAAACCAACTACACTGACCAGTTTGTTTTTTTTCCTAATATAATGCAGATAATGCATCTACCTTTAGATTATTATAACCACTGAAGCTGCCATTACATTAATAAGTACTCTGAGATTTTATCCGATTGATATGTCCTTGACTGACTTTTAGTGCTGCTTGAGCTGACTAAATCCTGTTAGGAGACATTTGCCCCTACTCCAAGTCATACTAGGACAGTAAATTAAATGAAACCGTTAGCCTAGAGACATACTGCTGTCACACAAATCAACAGACAGTCATAAAACACTAATCACTCCAAAAGCTGAAGGTGGCAAAGATAAGGATCAAGCAAGTTTGTTCAGTGATGATTCCACAAAAAGATATAAAGCTTTAAAGGACATTCAGGTCCTAGAAGACTCGAGCATACCTGCTTTCATCAGATCAGACTTTGGACATGAGATGCTACTTTTTGCTGCTGGGTGATATTACAGGCAACCTCTATCTCCTTTTTAACAACCTACACAGCTTTAGATCATGAAAGTAGTAATCTTTTAAGAGCTCCAAGCAATATTAATATATTCATGCACCATCTAGTTGTGTTCCAGTCTATTCCATACAAAGGGAAGTTTTTCTAAATATCAGCATGCTTACATAAGCATCCAGGCTCCTCATTTATATTTCACAGCAAAATAAGTAGAATTAGTTTAACTATTCATTTTACTGAAATATATTATACTGGACCAAACTGTGTGCATTAGATAGGTCTTTCCAAAGTCAGTCAGGTATTTTTCCTGATTCTGGTGCAGTAGATGTGATGAAAACTACAGGGGCAGGTGCAGGTTTAAAGAACCAAAGTTTGAAGGATATTGAGCTTCATCTCTAAAAGCAGACAGGAAATGAAAGAAAGGAAGGGGAGGGGGTGACTGGGTTTGTTTTTTTTTTAAGTTTTATGTGGGTTTGGTTGGTTGTGGGTTTTTTATGTTGGGATCTGTGGTTGGGGTTTTTTTTTGGTAAAGAAAGCAGCCTCCACTGATTTCAGTGACCAGCTGCTCCAGAATTGCACTGTCCCACAAGCTGCCTCTTCCCAATATTTGACCTGAAACAACACATCAGTGCAAACTCCAAGAATAAAGCTTTACACTGCAATGTGAAATCTAAGTTTAGCATCACTCCCTATTGCACAAGCTAATCTACCACACAGCTCATTTCACAACTGTAAATGTCAAACAAAAAAATACATGTATTCATAGCCATTCTGAGTGCTGGTCATGCCCTAGTTTAATGGCTTCATTGTGTTTAACAGATTAGTCTGGTAAACTTTTCAAATTTTATGGTTAAGGACTGCTCTAGCTGGTACCCAGGTTATTGTTACATCAGATTTGGCACATCACAGCTTGGTCATCAGCACAAAAAACCACTCAGAATAACTCAGAGCTTAAACATCTATGAATAATGCAATCCACAATTTTTCATTCTGGTAAAAACTTGACCACGATATTGAAGAGGTGGAAGTTGAAACACTGCCTTGCATACTGCTAGTCCTCAGCTGTCAATCAACAAGTGTTTGTCATTACTGCCCTGTAGCAGGGAGCTGTGATACAGCATTATTACTAAGAAGCCACCACATCCCTCAGAAATGCTGCTGGCACCACCTTGCATGAAGGGGAAACAAGGCCTCTACAGTAATATTACCTTGGAACAGGAAGACTGGAGAAGTTATTTTACTTGCTCTATCCTTAATTCATCAGTTTTCCCTTCTAAAAATATTAAAAAGTCTTCTCAGCTCCTCTTGACAAAACACAAAGTTGCTTTGAGTTCTGTGTCCCTCTTCTCACATTTTCACTTTCTCAAACGCTGCTTTTGAATAGGAAAATACTCTTCATTGGGGATGGGAGGGAAGTACATTTCAGGGATTCACCAAGGTGAATTGGTCTTGAATTGTAAATAAGAAACAAAAGCATACTAAATAAAGACTTCACGTATCAGTGTGCTAACACAGAATGAAAGTGTGTACATTCACTCCAGTAAAGCTCTCCCTTTTTTATTTATCCCAAAAACATTCCCCCACCACAGAGGAAGTACTCAGCAAGTCACTCTGCTGATTCCATTGACACTCAAGTTGTTTTCCTTCTTATACAATCTCCAAAAATCTGTCATGCCAAAAAACCTGCACAGTGACAGGCACAGAAACCAGTCGAAACCACTCAGCTTCAAAGCAGTGACTCCAACAGGTTTCACTTGGTACTGTTCAGTAATGTGCAGAAACAAATTAGCCCTGCTCACTGCTGCTCATAAACCATAGTACTCACAATTCACACATAAAGGCAGCAAAGCAGGATGCCTCAAATACCCTTTAAGGGTGGTCTATGTTTCCCAGCTAAAGATTTGGTCAGTATCTCTGTTTTACCACAGAATGGTTTGGGTTGGAAGGGAGCTCCATTTCCCCTGCTAGGGACACATTAAACTAGATCAGGTTGCTCAGAGCCCCATCCAATGTTTCCAAATGTCCAGTGGACCACTAAAAACCTCCAATGTTTAGAGGAATCAAGCATCCACCACCTCTCTGGGCAACCTGTTCCAGTGTTTCACCACCCTCATAATAAAAAAATTCTCTTTTTCTAGTCTGAAGGTACTGTCCTTCAGTTTAAAACCACTATCCCTTGTCCTGTCACAACAGGTGCTGCTAAAAAGTCTGTCACCATCTTTCTCATAAGCCCCCTTTATCTACTGAAAGGCTGCAGTAAGATTTCCTTGGAACCTTCTTTTCTCCACACTGAACAAGCTCATTTCTCTCAGCCTTTCCTCATATAATAGGTGTTCCATCCCTCCCATTATTTTTAGGGCCCTCCTTTGAACCTGCCTCAACAGGTCCAAGAGGTCCTGTTCTAGAGGCTACAGAACTGGATACAATACACCAGGTGGGTTCCCATGGGATCCAAGAAGAGGGGCAGAATCACCTCCCTTGACCAGCTGGCCACTGCTGCTTTTGATAAGGCCCAGGATGTGTAATGGTATTCTGGGCTGCAAGTGCACACCATTGACTCATGACCAGCTTTTCATACACCAGCACCAGCCTAAGGCACTCTCTGCAGGGTTGCTCTCAATCCCTTCAATCCCCAGCCTGTACTGATATACTGCAGGTTGCCTTAATCCAGAATAATTTACAGGAACAAATTACACACTTAAGAGTGTGAACAACTTGTAGCTCAGAAGTTGGTGTTTGAAGCAATGCATTCAGAGAGGGGTGCATCAGGCAGAAGGCTCACCCTACAATTGCAGCTGTGCTATGAAAGCATCAACCACCTTCCCTGCAGGACTGCTGGACTGTTAAAACCAAGTCCTCAAAACCACATTTGAACCTGAAGGATCCCCATACATACACCAGCAAAACCATGAAACTCCTGCTTCTTTACAGAAGTGCTCTGTATTGTCCAACCAACCCAATCAGTGGGTAGTCAGTGCAGCCCAGCACACAGAGGCCATGTCCTGCAATACATGAAGCACCTCTCTGGCCCTTGTTACATGCCTGATGAGCTGCTTGGTTTTTCCTCCTTTGATATTAAACAGAATTTAACAAGTTTATATTGAATGTCAGCACTGCTGGAAATGAATAATCAAGAATGTATTTGCAGTAGACTGATTTCTTTGGGAAAAGTCCACTGTTGAAGACACCACAGTCCAAAACCAAATTCTTCCCTCTATACCAATCAGAGATTCCTCCAGAAAAAACAAAACAAAACAAAAACAAATAAGTTAACTGAGTATTTAAAGATTAAACTGAAGGGCAGGAAAGCAAAATTTGTTTGCATCTAAAAATCAAGGCTATATTCAAAAAGAGACATTCAGTCACTTCATTTCACTTTTCCCAAGAAGCATACTACTACCTGCTCAGTGTCCACACTAGTTCTGCTACATCAAGTGTTAACAAGATCAATACATAAACCTCAAGTAGCAGTTCACAAAGTACAGACAGGTGTCTCTGTTGTACCCCATCATTTACTAGAAGTGCACTAAGAAATTCAAATGTATTTGAGGAAGGCTAGTGTTTAAGACTGATTGCTATAAACAGTTTTTTAAATGGTAGCAGCAACTGTTTATTCCTTCATCAGGGTTTTCAGGCAAGGCGGTTTAGAGTGGGTATCTAAAACACATCTTTACTGCAGTTAACAACTGCTTTATTGGAGAAAATAACAGTAATGTTTCAGAGTCTTCCCCTCCTTCCAAATTACTGCACTAAAATCATATGACAGTAGCAGCCAGCTAGAAGTGCAGTAGAGTGTTTAAACTACATAAACAACAACTTCCATGACTCACACGATCCCCCCAAAAAGCTTGGGGCTGAGGTCCCCACACACCCTGAACCAGGAGCTGGTAGAAAAAGATACTGTGCAAGGATCCAACCGTGGCCCAAGCCCTGAAAGAAGCAGGAAACCAGACCCACAGTGTGCTCAGTCTTGCTCAACAAGAAGATCAGGGATGAACACCTGCTTGGCAAACAGCAGCACAGCACCAGTTTGCAATTTCAGACAACACCAAGTTGGGGTTGCGACCTTCTTCAGATGTCCAGACAATTCTCTTTGGGGTCCTCTGCAGGAACTTCTCTCCCCTGTTCCTTCAATGTCTCCAGAGGTGGTGACAGACCATATGGCAATGCTCTGAACACAGCAGGTGGACCCATCCATGACATTCTTGGGATACCAGAGCTGCACAGCACCTATAGAGTCTGCCCAGGCAACAGACAAAAAGGCTTGTCACAACTCAGAGCACAAGAAGGTAAAACATACCTGCTATGCAGGCACCAAGCAGTCTTAAGAGAAAGACAAGAAGTCATTTCAGATCTTTCCCTTTACTCAAGAATAAACTCCTTGTAAAAAAAAAAAAAAAAAAAAGCAGTTTTGGAACACAACATTTGCAAGTAGCTTGCTGAGGAGACGAAACAGAGCATGAATGGTGCTTTTAAGAGCTCATAGCTCAAAGCAAAGCACATTGCAGTAAAACAGCCTGTTTTCCTCCTGCCAAGACAGTGACATCTGGCAAGAGGAAAGTCAATATTTAAATCAGGCTCCATTCCCACCCTATGCCTAGGCTGGTACTACTTCTGATGCTCCTCATCCCTGAATGCACGTCAGCTGCTCAGCAAAGCCTCTTCAGGGACTGCCTGGCGCAGATTTTTTTGGTGCTATGGAAACGGCCTGCACAGCAGCGTGTGCTCTGCTCATGCACACCAAGGCCTGTGTGCGTGCAGGCACAGAACTAACCTCTGCCAGCAGTAATCAAAGCAACTCTGAGCAGTCAGCAGGTTAAAAACTGTGACTGATCTGGGGCCTTTCTGCTCTGCCTTCACTCTGCTTTTCAAGACTCCTCAGATGTAGACAAAACACTTTTAAGATGTGCTGAAGGGATTTCTCTTCTGCATAACAGTCAAAATCAGACACTAGAGAGACAGGTGCACTCTGGCCAGTGGGAGCTGTGCCCATTTCATAACCCCGACCCTTCTTTTCAGTAGGAAGTACTGGTTCCTACTTAAAGAACAGCTTCTTTAAAGGTGCTTATAGGCAAGTCCTTGTACAGCCCCGCTCCTGGGAACCTGTGTGAGGTAGAGCAAAGGACACATCAGGAGTCTGATGTACTCCTGCAGGGACTACAGGGTATCAGAAGATGTGAGTTCATGGCCTTCTTCAAAGGCAGCCTGTCCTGGCAGCAGCTGCAAATGTCCACTACAATATGTTACTCCCAGAGACTGGATTGCTGTAGAACAACGCAATGAACATCAGACAGAGATGACTAGAGTAGAAGCACAAGGGGAGTTTCTTTCAAATTCTGCTATCCTGATCAAATTAATCAAGACTTTCTAATGTCATGATGTGATATACATTTAGGCAGAGCACAGACATGAGTAAGATCACTTCTTGCTCATCTTGGAATCCCTGATAGTAGTTTAATTAAAATACTTTAGGCAAAAATTAAACAATGCAAAACAGACACAAGCAACATCCCCAGGGCTCATAACTGAAATACACAGTTTTGCCAGGCTAAGGAGTAGTTAAAAACATTACTTAGCTTTGTTTTCAACCTTTTTGATTTTTTTCTCATGAACCAACATCACTGCCATACATGGAGTCTAATCCTAGAAAAGCACACGAGGAGCACCTGTCCAACTCCAGCCCAGGCGCCTCCCTTGGCACATCTTTTCATCCTGGGGGTTAGGGGGTTCTGATGAAGCACCACTTCCCTCTAGCTGCTAGACAAGGGAAAGCTAAACAGGAAAAATACCTGTTCTTCTGCCTCTGCTTGCCTAACCCACCACCCCCAGCAAGCTGCAGGTGCTCCCCAGCCTCTTTGTTACCCCACAGTACAACACAGGCATTGCTAGTGACAGGACATAAGCTTTGAGCCAAGCTTGCAAGGCCCCAGGACTAGAGACTTGTCAGGCTTGCTCTGTCTCTACCCTTCTTAATTTGCCTAAGGGCTCGTTTTACTTGGTGTTCTCAGAGTAAAGACATAGAATGTGAGACTATAGGCATGCTACAAGTAAGGGAGCACGGGGTTGACAATGGAGATCCCATGGCTGTAAGAAAGTCATCGGTCACCAGTGGAGATGTGCAGCTGGACAAAACTATTCTAGAGATAACAGAGAACAAAGGAATAATATTTAGCATATATAAAAGGCACTTTATGTAATAGATTTGATGAAACACAGAGCTTGCAAAGCCATGAAACAAACAGCAGATGTGTAAAAAACAAACATAACAGAAGGATTCCAGTGGATCCTACTGTGAGGAAGAAACCACCACCATTCTAGTCCTCCCAGAAAAGGAGTCACAATATGACAACTTGCCACCACAAAATGATACTACCACCCTCAGAAGCCAGGGGAAGGATGAGTAAACCACGAAGAAAAAGGTGCAGAAGCTAAGTTTGTACATTAACTTTATTATTACTAAGACTTAATGTGCATAATAGTCTTTTTCTAAACTAATTATTGAATTAGACTGCTAAAATTTCAATCACACTAGCAATAAACAGATTTTCTTTACATGTACACATACAAAGTGTGCTTTTCTTTATCTATGAAGTTTTTAGGCACAGTACACATTTGTTGCTCTGCTGGGAGGCTACAAGCAGGAGAGGGGTGATTCAGAACCTGCCACTCCAAACCACATGTGTCACAGCATGTTTCTACAGACCTCAGTTCTGCAGAAAAGGGAGCATTCCAGGCTTGCCCAAGGCAGCATTTGCTGGGCCACTCCACTGTCAGTCAGCATCCAAGGACACTTATTGCTCTGTTCTCACACTCTGGAATAGAGAAGTCAGCTTGCAAAACAGGAAAACTGCCTCTTTCAGTGACAGCAGTCACACCACAGCAGTGCTGGTTTCTCTCTAGATAGCACCAAACCACCCCTTTCTGCTCACAAGCAACAGCACAATGAGCATTTTTTCACACACCAGCATTTGCTGCGCTGCTCCCCCTACTCCACCCAGGGACAAGTGGCTGCAGACTCCTACAGCTGTACTTGTACTTGCACTAGCAGAAAATCCATACAGCCATCTATACCTCTGCCAGAAATAAGTGTTTGCATATCAGGATAGCAGGGCAAGGATACACCAGACCAGTTAACATGACTCATGGTATAATTCTGCCAAACAGCCAAAGCCAACACACAGCTATATATTCTTTCACTTCTGCTCCCTTAACCAGAGGCAGAGGAAAAGGAGGAAGACAGGAGGAAGACAGTGTCACTCCTTCCTGGCAGGAGTGACACTGAACCTTCAGGAGAGATCCAGATTAGAAAGTTATGGGTATCTGGTCTGTTACTGAAGCCCTTTTCAAAAGGGAAGGCTTCCAATAGAAAGTCTGTCCTCCAATACAAGGTCTTGCAGTGAAGGTTCCCAATCACTCTGGCAAACACACCCAAACATGAACAATCCTGAAGACACTCTGCACCTTTAAAAGAAAAGAAAGCTAAGCTGTGCCTCTGGAGACTTAAATTGAAGCTGATACAGAGTGACTGTGTTGGCTGAACGAGAGCATTTCAATTTAGTGCTTAATCTCACTTAATGCTTGCTTTCCCTTTCAGTCACCCTTTGTTTGACATTTTTCTGCTTACTCACTGCAGGATATTAAAAGAACAAGGGTAAACACCTCCCTTCCTCCATACAGGAAATCTCAAATCAGAAATGCCCATATTACAAAGACTCCAGTGGAGGAAACAGCAGGGTCATCCTTCTCCTACCTGGAGGACAGCATCTCGTAAAAGCATAAAAACCCCACACCCATCAGGTATCTGCTGCACAGGGCTCAGCAAACGACACTGTTGCTCTCTCCTATTAAATTAAGCAGGAGTTTGGATTATTTTATTTTGAAAATTGGTCAAAAAACATTGGCTTTCAAGAACACTCCCTGCACTGTATCCTGTTACCATAGAAACATCACTTTTTGAAGAGATATAGCACATATCCTCCGTTACCTGCATCAATGTCCAGCACCCTCAGGAATCAGCAATCCACAAACAGCTCACTGATTTTACATGGTGAATCTAGTCCCTTGTTTTCCTGCAAGTTTTCTGTACTGGCTGAGGGACTTCCTGCCAAAAAACTGCCAGGACAGTTAAAAAAGCAAACAGTTGTGAAGAAACAGGACCAAGCCTTTGCAGCCTTTACAACACTCAGGTCAGCCAAAGCAGATTTTGGGATGTCCTCACCCAGCAGGGTCACTGCATGGCAGAAAGCATCAGAAGCCCCAACATCCACTTGCTTTATTACCCAGTTCCTCCTGGGACTATACTGACATCTGGCTCACAAAGCAGAAGTTGTCGGTCAAAGGCTGCTGTATTCATCAGCTTTAGAAGACAAGGGGAAAGAACGTACATACAAGATAGACAGGAGCATGAATAAAGGTATGAATTACATAAAATTAATAAGATAACATTCCCAAGGCAGAGTAGTGCAGTATGTGGTTACTCAGAGCCTCTGGAGATGGAAGGGGCTGTGCTCTGCAGCCTCCAAGCATAGCTCATAGCAGCTGAACAGCACTCGTGCCTGGGCCAGGAAAGGTGCTAACATATGGCAGCCAACTTTCAGCCATGAAAACCAGCTGTTCCCACTTTACTCACAAAGCAACCAGATCAAGCAGAGCAAGGCACTTCTTCAGCCTGCACCAGCACATTCTTAAACCAAAGCCAAGTTGCAGTGCTTTATTCTAGGCCAGAAGCGTCAGCCTGAGCCTCCAAGGCCTCCCATTATTTTGGTGGGCATTTGCAGTGGGAGAAAGGGGGAACTCGTGGGCTACCTCAAAGTGTGGGAAACTGGAATAAAAAGGAATTGCATCAGGTTCATGTCAGATTTTAAAAGCCCTGAGCTGTTACAGCTTGGCCTCTTGGAGGATCAAAGGACACAGATTCTTAGCTAAGCTTTCCCTGCACTAAAAGGTCTGAGAGTAGACCTTACTCTGCCAGAGCGAAGGACTGTATTGACTGCCTGGGACAGTGTTCCTTGTAGGGAACAGAGAAAAGGATCCATGCACACCACAAGCAACAGAGTCTTTCCACAGTTGGAGCACTGGGCTGGCCCCCTTCTCCATATCCCACTGAAGTGGGTGTGAGTATGAATGAAGAGTTCAAGTTACCCCCCAATGCACAAGCATTGCAGAAGGCAGGAACAGCTGACACTGCTCCAGCCTCCAGCTGCCCACCCAACAGCTGTGCATCACCTGCTCCAGTGTCCCTCCAACACAGCACAGTGATCTCCCATATTTCTGTACCTCATTCACACGCTGGCTGAGAGAGGACGCCAGCAATGCCATCAAATAACTATGTAATGTCACCCCACCAAGTCAGGACCCTCCACCTGAGTCAGAATAAGGCTTTCCCCACCAACACAGTTTTTCTTGCAAAATAAATGAAAGCTTGCTGCTGTTCAAGGGACCTACTCATGTAAGTCTTCTGATATTTCTGTCATATTCAAGTCACTGTTACAGACACCCAGCTCAGTGAAATCATTCTTTCTTTGCAGTTCCCACAACAGCTGTGCACTTGTATTTACTTACTAGTGTTTGATTTCACAATTGCACATTAAGTGGAAAAAAAAAAACCATACAGTACTGCAAGTACCTAGTGATAAGAAACAAATAAAGCAGTAGGAAAAGGTGCAGCTTTGTCCAATGGACAATGGGGGAAACCTACTGCCAGCAACAAGTTCTTTCTGCATGAAAAAGAATATTAAAGTCCATTCTGTCAGCCCAAAATTGCAAGTCAAGGTTCCAGGAAAAGACAGCCTTACATAGTCTCTCAAGAAATCACATGTAGTGTTTTGGGACTCCTTTTAAGTACCACAAAAACCTGAATGTTTTGAAAAACACCAGATTACATAAGTGAAGTGTTGCTGAAGCATAAGAGGAACCCCTGAACATCACATTGGAGACGGATCATTACCAGGTAACTGTGCTGTGGTGCATGTGTTTGTGAGACTGCTCAGTGGCACAATTTCCTCACTCAGAACACTGCTTCCACTGTAGGGGCAGCTTCAGCCTTATTTTTCCACTGGTAAACTGTATCAGCACCAACAGCAACAAGTCAGAGAGAGACTCTTTTTGCAAGCAAAATCAGGTGTGGTTTGGTTGTTTTGCTTTCTTTTGGCAGAGGGAGAGTAGGAAGGAAGAGGGAACAGCAGCATCTTTAACTGCACAACTGCAGTTATTAATTTATCCAGCAACCAAGTCCATAAAGTGAATCAGATTTCTGTTCATGGCAAGTTAAAACAAAGCAACAGAACAAGGAACTCCTCATCTCAGAATAATATTATATCCTTTTGGCTTGAGCTGACACTAAAGCTTTTGTGCCTGTAATCACAGAGCAAGAGACTCAGAGTGCTTGGAGACCTGTTTCCAGAGCTGTTGGAGCGCACTGAGAATCACATGGAGCCATCCAGCCAGTCCAAATATCCCTTCAATGAAAACATTTCAAGTCAAAAGTTGCTCATTGATTCTGATGCTGCTGGTGGTAGGCTAGAAACAACATTTTAAGGACTGCTACTAAACCTGACTGCTCAAGAGAGAGGAGAGACTTAAGCACGTTCTACACCTGGAGCATTAGCCTTGTCTAGTTTGGCTGCAGTCTTAAAAATAACCTAGATTTTCTTCCTACCTCCTAACTACCGCTATCTGAGAAAGCTGTCACCATAACAACAAAGAGTACAACCTCTGACTCGCAATTTTAAACAAATTAATTTCTGTTTGGATGTGGTAATCCAGAATGTTTATGCTGGTACAGAGACAGGACCTGATGGCCTGGACTTTAATCATATATGTTGGCTTTAGTGAGTAATAATATTGTATCATTAAGCAGTTTCCAATGCAAGCACCCCAGTTTGCCAAGAAAGGTGGTCTTTGAAGTCTAACTGGCAGGGTATTAGAAGCCTTTAATTAACTGGCACAAGTGTGTTGACTAGTCTAGATTTTCCCATTGTACCTGCAGATCTCCACCTCACCATGAAAGTAAACAGCATAATTACTCCAAAAAGAAGGCAGAGGAAGAAGTTGTTGCACCACATTTGCTCTGTAACAGGCCCTTACATCACACTAGGTACACTATTCTGATAAACATCCTGAGGTGCAACACTCTCCTTATAAGAAGCAATTTATAACAGAAATGAGTACAACAGCAAAACAAGCCTCTTGTAAGTGTCAGGACTGTCACTAAAGTTTTCTAAAGATCATGTTATTTTACTCTCCTGTCCCATCAGAAGTTGTTCAAGACCCTGCAGTTGCAATAAAGATCTTTACCTTTTTTATAGGAGAGCCTCAAGAACTTTGAGACAAATATTGACATCAGTTTTAATGCTCCTGCAGTCGGAATTAAAAGTCTGAAGGGACTGACAGTTCTGCTATTTTCTGGCACAATTCTGTTTGTTGGTATCCAAGAATAGGGTTTGGAGGTTGTTTTCTTTCTTTTTTGGCAGGGGGGATTTGTTGGTTTGTTTTGTTTGTTTTGTTTGTTTTGTTTTTAATTATACTTATATTGAAGACAGACAAAGGACTTCAAAATGGTTGAAGGAACCTCCCTGAGGTGATTCAGTCCCTCACCAGATTACCTTCTGGTCAGGCAGAGATAGCCTGACCTTTTCTGTAAGTACAGAGAAACTCGGAGGGCGTTGTTAATTGTACAGATGTACTACACATTCCTCAAAACACTTAACTGGGAGCAAATCAAGGCTGGCGCCTGCTCAGCTGGCAGAGCACAGAGCTTGACTGTGGCAGAATAAGGGGTACATTCGCAGCAGCTCCTGCAGCTCCAACACCCCAGCTGCCACAAGTGCAGGCTTCCTGCCATTCCAAGCAGGAAAACCCTGAATGAAATCAGCCCAAGGGCACAGACACCGAGATGAGCCAAGCACCCCTGCTAGATTACTGCAGGTAACTTCGTGACCTCAGCCTGCCCTACCTATTCTAGAGAGCGGCTGGCGTGCCGTTCGGTACCACACCATATAAAAGGCTCCAATTAATTAATGAATGGGCTTGATAAATATCCCACACCTCTGCGGGATAAGCTTATACAGCAAGAGAACATGCTGTGCTTGCATTCACGTTAGTTTTCATCAGGGCAACAACTACTATCTCGGGCAAGCAGACCCAAGGTTTTTGGGTTTCAATAAACCATGAAGTTTTACGAAAAGTGTTGCACCCACAGCAGCCAGGACACCAGTGAAGCACCACAGAGCCACAGGGGCGCCAGCACTGCTGCCGCTCAGGGGCCGAGGGACAGCTGCCCAAACAGAGCTGCCAGCTGTGGAGCAACGCCGCGCTGGAGAGAATTAAAAGGCAACAAACCCTGCGAACAGCGCTGGGCAATCGAAAGTTGCACACTCGTGTAATGGAAAAGGTTTACTTTTACTGCATGGTGAAAGCAGAAAGTTTATCTGCCCGCCAGGCGCCGGGGGAAGGCCGGGATGCGCTGCCCGTGCATCCGCGGCTGGGGCCCAGCAGCCGCCGCCCGCCCCGCATTTCCCGAGCCCAGCCCGGTGCAGCCCGGCCCAGGCCGCGGGCAGCCCCTTGCGCACCGCCCCGGGCCCAGCCTGCCCGGCGGGGCTGGGCGGGCCGGGGCCGAGCAGCGAAGGGCTGCGAGCGCCGCCAGCCCGGGCGCAGCGACAGCGCCCACCCCGCCCTACCTTGGTCCCGCGGGGGCTCCATGGCGGCCCCGCGCCCGTCCCGGCGCCCGGCGCGGCTGCCCCGGCTCAGCTCGGCTCGGCTCGGCGCCCGCCCCCGCCTGGGTGGCAGCGGAGGCACCGCCCGTGCCCGCGGGGCGGGGCCGCCGCCCGTCACTCAGCGGCACGGCCCGCCCAGGTGAGCGAGCTCCGCCCGCACAGGTGAGTGGGGCATGGCCCGCCCCGCACAGGTGAGCGAGCTCCGCCCGCACAGGTGAGTGGGGCACGGCCCGCCCAGGTGAGCCGCCCCCGAGCCCGCCCCTCGGTCAGCCCCGCACCGGCTGCACCCCGGCTCCAGGGCGGCGCCTCGCTCTGCAGTGCTGCCGCACCTCGGCACCGCGTGGCACCGGCTCGGACAGGAGAGGCATAAACAACCTGCTGCCCGCAGCTGGTGCGACGGACAGGAGGGAGCTACCACCGAAGAGATCCAGTTCTCAGAATCAGTTCGGTTGGATAAGATCTCTGAGGTCACTGAGTCCTACCTATGAACGAACACCAGCTTGTCAACTCGACCACAGCACTAAGCGTCAAATCCAATCTTTGCTTAAACACCTCCAGGGACGGTAACTCCATCACCTCCCTGTGCAGCCCATTCCCATGTCATATCCCCCTTTCGGTGAAAAAGTTCTTCCTAATGTCCAACCTAAACCACCCCGAGCATAGCTTAACTGTGTCATCTTGTCCTGTTCCTGATTGCCTGACACATGAGGCAGGTTTCCACCTGGCCACAATCTCCTTTCAGGTGGTTGTAGAGAGTGATCAGATCACCCCTGAGCCTCCCTTTCTCCAGGCTAAACAACCCCAGCTTCCTCAGCCATTCCTCACAAGACTCGTGCTCCAGACCCTTCACCAGATTTTGTCCTTCTCTGGACATGCTTCCGCACCTTTGTGCAGCTGTGGCATCTTCCTTCTGGTTGTATATCAAAATATACCGCCCCCTCTCCCCCCCCCCCCCCCCACACACAAATTGTGCTGCATTACAGAATTTAAACTGTGATTTTATTCTCACTTTAGTGATTGCCCTGCAAGACTCACTAGCATTTACACTAGGCAAGCTAATGCTGTGGCTGCCTTAAAAAGACTTCAGCATCTGAAGAGAAAACCAACAACTGTTCTAGCTGCAATCCTAGCTGCAATCACAGCTCTTTCTATTAAAATATCATTAAATACAGAGAAGTTTCCATTATGCATTTTGACCAGCAGGCTGCTTTACTGAGAATATTAAGATACCAAATAAATATTTGCTTCACCCTTTTCAAATCCCTGGCCTTGACATGTATGGATTTGATTGCTTGAAAAGATCAATGTTTGTGCAGAATGAACGGCAAGGCCTCCATGGCAGGGCTGTGTGAATAGCCAAATTGTCCCCAGTGTTCAGCACGCATAGTCACATGCTAAAGCAGAGCACAATAGAGTCATGAGGTGCCAACTCAGAATGTCCTTGCTTTGGATAACAAACAGAGGCAACAAATCCAGGTAGATTTCAATCCACAAGGCAGCTGAGGAATGTGAGTTTTTGCTAGGGAAAAGGAAAGCATGTTTCTATCCTAGGATATGCATAGTTATAGCAGGAGGTTGTTAGAGTGATGCCATGAAAATAGGAAGTCAATCAGAAT
Organism: Taeniopygia guttata; assembly: GCF_048771995.1. Lineage (NCBI taxonomy): Eukaryota > Metazoa > Chordata > Aves > Passeriformes > Estrildidae > Taeniopygia > Taeniopygia guttata. Next base: position 123,200,587 of record NC_133026.1, read on the forward strand.
ATACCCTGCATGTTTATATTTTTTCCCAGGTGTATGACTTAATACAAATTCATCCCACATATCTCAGATATGTTTTATGACAGTTTCAAAAAATAAATTCAAATAGATATTTGAGAAGGTACATCTGCTTCTATTTAAAAAAAAAAAAACAACAGATTCTTTTTTCCCCCACAGTATTCCACCTGAAGTCCCAAGCTTTCCCACTGACCAGCTGATATGTGATACATTATCTGTAATCACAGTAGAATATAAGTAGCAATAAAATTTGCCCATCTTTGCAGGTACTTTTCACTACCAGCAGGCCTGGCAGCTCTGAAATGCCTGTCAAGAACCAACTTGCAGAGCAGTGAAGCTGTCAGCATCTCACTGCCTCTTGTAGGGGAAGGGACATTTCACTAGCACATCCATAAAGGCAAGAGGAAAGGCATCAGGAAAGGACTACTACCTGAAGAGGTGATTCCGTAACCTCTGGTAGTGACACTCCCACCACCCCAGCTGAGTCTGAATAGAGCAGAGCACTGCTGATTCACTCCCACCACCCAGCTGAGGAACACCCTGCTGAATGCAAGTGCAGCCTGAATGCACAGTTTGCTCCCGGTTTGCTGAACTCAGTCTCTAAGCTTAGAAATAGCCCCTTTCCAGTCCTGCTGGATACTGTGCTGTCCAATTTCTCCAGCAGCTGTGGCCCTTTCAAAGAAGCAGTGGGGCTACATGTGACAACAGGTCCCAAGCAGGTCCCCAGCTGTCCTGCCCAGAAAAATTTCAGATGCAAGAGACACAGTTAAAACCCACCATATACATCCAGATACAATGATGAATACACCATTGCCTTTTTACACATTGCCTTGACTAGCAAGAAGATGGAATTGTAATAAGCATCTATTACTTAAACTGAAGCCTGTTAAAAGTTGTATGAATGTTGCTTAGAGGCTCCAATTATGATCACAGAACATAAACACATGAACTGAGAAGAAAAGACTGCATCTGTCCTGAAAGTCCCGTTGTGTCTATGAAAAAGGACAGAAGTGTAGGACGATGGGACTAGGGGTGTACTGAGCTCAGTGCCTGCGACTTCTTCTTTCCTCCAATCAGTTTAGTGGGGTTGGAACTAGATGATCTTTAAAGTCCCTTCAAACCCAAGCCACACTATAGAAAGTAAGCCTATTAGAACTTTGAATCACCTTAATACAGGCCTTGAAAATGCTTTGTCCTGAGTGATATTGGGCCTGTCCTGTGTAAGGGATGTTTATTGCCAGGGAATATGAGTAGAGCAACAGACACAGAAACACCTGACATTATGGCTGCATGTCACGTTTAATTTCCCACTCATGACCCTGGAGCTTTCCCAGCACTGTGCCATACTGATAGGCTTGGTCTCCCACTGTGGAGTCAGAGCCTAGTTTTAAAATACATTCCCCCTAGATCAGCTGCTTATTGAAAATAACTGGCAAGGCAGTCAGAAGTGAATAAAGGCCAAAGTGTCAAAGAATTAATACTGCCAAAGTGAATGTATATTGAAGAATATGCATCTAAGACTAATTTGTTTCCATTTTGTTTCAAAATGCAGTAAAAAAGCACTATTGACTTGACTTCTTTCAAAGCCTGGAATGATTTTATTATGCTAAACCTCTGTTCAACTACCTCTTCTAAGCAGAGAATTAAGCCCTTAGCTCCCACACACCTGTCCCAGGCTCAGGAGCAAGTACTCTGCCACGGAATCATGTGGCAGAACCTCCAATGTTCATGTTTAAGATCATGTTTGGAACCTCCAATGGAAATGGTTCCAGTGCATATAAAAGAAGTTTACAGGACCAAAAGAGTGTGACATTCAATTTTAGTGAGAGAAGAGCCTTATTGCTCAGCTGTGTTCTACTAAGGACATTTATAAATATTCATTGTGATGTAGCTAAGCACACCATTCTCTGGCTCACCTTGGAGCCCCTTCCTCATAACCTCTGGCTTGGGCACTCTCTTGCAGAGCAAAAATTCAAAACCCATTTAGCAGAGGACACATATACATTCTGAACCACCAGTATAACAGGTAAATAAAAACTGTAATGAACTTGTATTTGCCATATGCCAGGTAAATATCACTGGGATATTAGGGGAAGGAAAACAGACAAGCAAGCACACTCTCTTCCTCTACATTATTGCCTGATGCACCAAGCATAACCCTGCAAGCACTTAACTGGATCAAAGTCCTGGCAGCCAAAGAGGGACATACATTGGATCAGAAATACCATGCAATATATCCCTCCTGAGGAAGCATTAAAAGTCCCTAAAATCAGATCTGCCTATGTCAAATCAGCTGTAAAATCAAAAGGAGACACTGAACATGTAAGAGCCTTTTTAGGCTGGTATCATCTGACTCACAAGTCAGAGTTTATAGTTTTGAATGATGTATTTCTTGCTAAAACTCTTCTGTGAAAAATAAATTCTTCATACCTCTTATTGTCTACAGGTCAAGATTACACCATGGTACCCACTGGGACAGATAAGCAGATGCCTAGTGGGATTCTCAAATCTCACAGGCTCCCACCTCACCACAAGCAAAGTGCAGCATGTTGCTGAAAATATGCATGGGTGCCTTTCCACCTCTTTAAATGCCTGAGTGTCTCCAAGTCCAAGGCCACTTTTTAAACCAATCCTGAACTGGTTAAATGCTGAACACTCTGCAGTTTTAAGCATTTGAGTGAGAACACATTGAGGCCAGGGCTGTTGGAGATGTCTCCAAAAGAACTTGGAGGCCTTCAGCTGAGTAGACTACCACGAACATTGCAAAATGGTCAGCTAGCTGTGAGGCTGTTATTTGTCCTGGGTCAAATCCCAAAATCCTTACAGGAACTAAACCTTCCATCAAAGGACCAAGCTTCAAACTCCTACATGAGCTTGTTTCCTGTAACTAATCTGAGTGGGTGCATGCAAAAGTCTGTTAACACCTATAGCAGCTTTAGGCACCTACTGTGTACAGCTGCTAGCAGATGAGGGGTAAAAGGACTTGGGGCAGGAAGTAAACATTCTAAATAAATAAATAAGTAAATAACTCTAATCCTGTGTTAAATCTGCTGCAGGAGCACTAGAGGGAGGGCTAGAGCACCACATGAGTTTAGAATTTGTGTGTCTCTTGGTTATTTCATTATTTCCCAACAAAGGAAAAGTACCTATATGTTTATCTTCATTAAGTGCCCAAATCTCATTTTGCATGAGATACATACAAGAAATTGAGCATAGATGTGCACACAGATGCATGAATGCTGTAAATGTATATCTAGGAATACCTCATATTTCTCTTTCCTCCCTCTCCCCACCCCTGGTACCTTCATTTGTGAGAAGAAGAAATGTTTCTAACTTCTCATTACCTATTTATCTTGTACCACAACTGTCTTTGATAGCATTTGCTCAATTATAGCTCCAGGAATGATGTAATAAAGTGCTCTCAAGCCTTCTAGCTGTTTCCACTTATGACATAAATATATTGATTGGAGAGCATAGTTTTTTCACCATGCATTGTCATCTACAGCAAGCTTTATTGCTGCAGTAAATATACCATAGATAAAGCCCTAGCTAAACTAAATGCATATCAATTAACTGCTGCTAGTCAGTTAGTTAGTCAGAATTATTCTGTTTCAGAAAATAGATGAAATTGAACATTTTAACTTTCTAAAATTGATACTGGGAGTAAAATGAGGTCATGTCTTCAGTAAGCCATTACTAAATTATTTTTAAGGCTGCAGTGTTGTACAGTTACTACATGATAATTAAGAACCAGAGAATCTAGGTTTAAATTGTAGTTAACCTTCAGTATGCTCTTGTGAAATGACTATGTACTACCAGATCTACTTTATTAGTGGTAAACCAAAACACAAGTATTATTTAATATTTTTTAGAAGCAGATAAAAAAAAAAAAAAAAAAAAAAAAAAAAAAAGCAAAGCAGAACTGGGGCCAGAAGAAATACGTAGGAGTGCGATTACGAGGTTACAAGGGAGGAAAAAAAAAGCAATGATCCAATTAACTAAAATTGCTGCAAATTGTTTATGTATTTTACAGGCAGAAGACAAATGTGAAAGCCTGCTTGCTTGCATAACAGAAGCTGTAGAATGCCAGCCTTTTGAATTCCCTCAGACATTTTTTCCTTATCCATTTTACAAACAAGAAGTCAAGGCTCATAGTTCCTTGATAATGTAACATCTAGCCTGTTGAATCTGTGTTTCAGGCTTCTAAGTATATAGCTGTTTCCATTGAAAAGGCATACAACTGAGCTAGACAATGTAAAGTGAAAATAAGAGGAAAAAATTAAACTATAAACACTGAGATTAAACTTGCATTCATCTCATTAATATTTTACTAGTAACACTGTCTACTCCCTGCTGCCATTATTATAATGACTAGGCAGTTCCATCACAGTCTCACTTAGAAATGTTTCCAGTAAGAGATGCACAAATCAGATATAGCTCATATAAGTTAGCCTTTCCTCCAGACTGTTGTGAAGCCAACTATACTACATGTCTTAGCATAGTTCTTACCTGATCTTATAAAGCTCACTTTGAAACTCCTTGCAAAAATCATGCCTCGAAATTTCCCCAAAGAAGGCAGACCATAATTCCAACTTCAGTCACCACAAAACAGATAAAGCAAGTCTCCTCCCTTCTTTTCCCACAACATATCTATTTGTTTAAACACAGCACAGATTTTATCCAATGTCTCAGAGAGCCTAAACCTCCACCATAACTTTTAAAAAATGGGGTGGCCACTTCCCTGCCTGTCAGCAGCAAGGAGACACAGGTGTGCTTCTGTGAAGTCAGACATCAGTCAGCCTCCAGCCCAAGCAGGTTCCAGTTTTCATTTCTTCCCTTCAAAGAGAAAATTACTATACTAATTTCATTTGCAATAGCCTTATTCATTTGCAATAGGTTTTGTGTCTGAATTATACATTTCTGCATATGCTAAATGCAAGCATGAAGGCATTCTTGTTTGTCCATGCATTCACTGAGGTTTGTGTGTGCAAGCAGTGATAAAGCCACACTGCTGACTGATGGCAAGCAGTGCATGTGCAGTTACCTTCCCACTAGCCCAAAGGAGAATTTATGCCATTAAAGCAGTACCCTGCTCTCCTACAGCACTAGCTGGGCTGCATATAGGTGTTTATGCCTTCATTCCAAGTTGTCAGCTCCTTCTTGACCTCAGGTTGTCCTCAGTTCATGCTTTGAGACCTTCAGTCTCAGTCCTCACTGCAGCAGCAGCAGCAGCTCTCCAGATCAATATATAGACGTGAACTGGGTGAATAACTGTGAAGTTCCTGTGTCTGAGAAATTACCCCTATTGTATTTTTTACCCCAAAACTGTATTTTTTCATTACACATTCTTAATTCCCACTACTGCACTAAATAAATAGTCTGAGTTTCTCATATGAATCTGACTAACAGCTAGACTCGGTTTCAGTACAGATTCTGTTTCCTTCATGGCAGCAGAGGCTGTTGACTGTGTACTTGGCGAGACAGCTTTCCTTTGTTACTTTGGAGGAAAGTCATTCCAGGCACGTCGATGTGACTACCTCACTGCAGGGCAGGACCCCACAAAGCAATCCAGAATTTTGGTCACAGCCTTGTGCTTTTAAATCTCCTGTGGGTGGGTCCACTGAGCTCCTGGCTGGAAGCAGGTACGTGCTGCACATAATGACACTCACTTTGCACTGCAGTAAGGGGTGCTACAAGGGCAAACTCCTAATCCATTCTGTAAAGCCCTGGGAGACTGCAAAACACAACAGGAGGTCTGAGGAAATAGCTGATTGCCTGCTCTTCTTCCTTCTGCTGAAAGCATTTGTATGTACTCCCTTTCATTCAAAACCAGGAATCAATACATGACAGCCCCCTTACACTCACAGACATCTCTAGGTGCTGTAGTTCAAAGGCATAGAAGAGTGTGTAAATTCAAAAGTGTAAGGCAGCATGCCCTGCAATTCACAAGTTCATGATACTAATCATTTAATTGAGGTATTCAGAGTTTTATGAGCAATATGTTGGTTTGCTGAAGGACACATGCATGTGAAGTGTTTTGTTGCTCAGCCTGGAGCCAGACCCTGCTTTTCTGGGTGAAATATAATATTTGTAGCTGTTGTCTCAGAACACTGAAATCTCTATTTTTATTTCTCTTGTGAAAATGGTACATAATGGTATATTTGGTGTCCTTTCCACTTAATGTATTATCTACTGCTGTCAACATAAAACAGCCTATGACAAGGCTCATAGTTTCTTTTGCTGTTCTTATATGGTTTATCCTTAGGGTTAATAAAAGAAATCACTACGTGGCTCTGTGTCTCCAGCCAATTTCAGCATTAAGAGGAAATGTCACAGATAACACAGCTAATTCTCTTCTGTGTACCAATACACAGTCAGAGTCAACTCACTGGGGTGCAGTTTTCACTGTTATCAAAACAGAAAATGAAAGGGGAGTTTAGCATGAACCCTGAAGAAATTTAAGGCATGCTGCACATTCTTTTTCCTTATTGAGTAAAGCATTAAAAAAGAGGTTTGTCTAATGGTAAAAAAGTAATTAACATTTGAAGATGTATCCTGCTTCTGTGAGGAAGCGATTTTGTGCAGAGTATTTCTTTCAAACTAGTCTCCAAGTACCTTGCAGCATTAAATATGTTAGCCGAAGAACTAAATAATAAATAAGGGCAGGGGAAGACAGAGCTTTTAGAAAAACTCTAAGTGGTCACTTCTTTAATATTTAAAGAGAATGTACACTACTTCCGCTCAGCCCTGCCCACTGCCCCCCTCCAAAAAAAAAAACAAAAACCAAAACAAAGCAACAATCCTCTTTAATTGGCTGATGATAAGTACTCCACCTAGTTACATGCTCCATCTCTCTGCACTAACAGGCACACAATAAGAGAAGGTGTGGATATTTAGGAAGTCAGTTTCCACATGGGTGATTTTCTTGGCTTAGCTGCATGACTCTTCCAGCGACACATTTCTGTGGCAGCTGCCACCTCACTGCCACTGTGCTGCCTCACTGTCCTCAGACAACATTTGGAAGGTACCTGTAATTATTTATCAAACCAGGGAAAACTCCAGCACCCTCCATGTGATGTTTATGAGCTTCCCCCAGAGCACCTCCAGGCACTGTGCAATGCATTTTACAGGGGCTGTAGTTCAGCAGTCTGGTCTGCTGACAGTGAATTCCCCTCTTGCTTCCCCATACATTGCTTGCAGCTCCCCAGCTGTCAATCCTATGGATCCCTCACACCTATCAAAACAGGAGGAAAGGAGAGACCAGCAGACCAACGAGCAAACACAGCCCTTAAGACAGCAGCTGGAGCAAGACATTCCTAGAAGCCATTGCCAGAGACAAAGCTCCAACAGACTTCCCTTCTCATGAAGCTTCTTACATGGCTTGTCTTTATTTACCTTGTCTTTTCTTCTTTATAGTCAACAGAAATAGAAATACTAAAAGGATTGGGCAGGAATGTACCCTTTCACAGCCTTAATGCCTGTGTGCGTGCTGGGCATGTAAGCAGTGGTAAGTGGCCAGACTCCAGCCTCCTTATTGCCACTGTTGAAGACAAGATAAAGTCTCCAAAGTAATGAAAATTATTTTTAAAATGGCATTTGATATAATTCTGGTTCTTTTAACTATTTTTTCCCATCAAGAACCTTGAGGGAGCTTCATGCCCTCAGACTCACCTTTCTGCCTTCTGGGCAGCTCTAATGGCACAATGCAGTCTTCATCTAGGTCATGTGCAAACTGGGGTCAAAACAACTTAGTTAATGCTACTTCAAAAAGAAAAGAAGAAAAATTGAGGTGAATGCCATATGTAATCAAGAACTGGGAGACAGTGAAACTTGGGCAAAAAACCCCAAATATTATGTTTACATCAAGCTTCAAGACTTGCTTACCACAAATCTGCCGTCTTGTGCTCAGAACTAATTTTCCAAACCCATTAGTTACCATTTTTATATTACTTCTACAAGCTTATTACTATTATCTCTTCTTGCAAAATAATGCTGAATTCAAACAGAAATGCATTTTGCAGGCCCAGTCAATCATGTTGCATCTTTGGTTGTGATGCTGCAATAAATAGAGACATACTTGTTTATTGCTATTAATTTATATATATATATATATTCTTACACGAAGCTTCAGAGCATAAAACTCTTATGAGGAGCAGCTGAGCAAACTAAGTTTGTTCAGCCTGGACAAAAAGAGGCTCAGAAAGGATCTTATCACTCTCTTCGCTCACTGACAGAAAGGAGGTGGTACTGAGTGTCTTCTCCCAAGTAACAAGTGACAGGAGGAGAGGAAGTGGCCTCAAGATGCATCAGGAGAGGTTTGGATTGGTTATTAGGAAAAGTTTCTTTACTGAAAGGGTTATAAAGCATTGGAGCAGGCTGCACAGAAAAGTGACTGATTCATTATCCCTGGAGGTATTTAAAAGAAGGGTAGATGTAGCACTTGAGGGCAGGGTTTAGTGGTGAACTTGGTGATGTTAGGTTAATGACTGGGCTTGATGATCTTAAGGGTCTTTTCCAATCTAAATGATTCTGTGATCCTGTTCTATGGTTCTATGAAACTCTCTTGCTGTCCATCCCCCTGTTGTGTCAAGGCAGGCAGAAGGACCTGCTGTGCCAATCACTGCAGCTGCTCCGGGCCAGCTCTGAGTATCTAACTCTGGGATTTTCAGTAACTTAGCTGTAGAGTGAGAAATTGAGTTGCAGGTTGTAATCCAGCCATGGGGCAGCAGAAATATGGACTGCAGATGAGCCCTGGGCTTGCACAGCTACACATAATCAGATCCTGAACTAGTCAGGGCGTACTCCACAAGATGTGGCTTTAGTGGTGATTCCAGTGTGCAAAGAGGTCTCTTTGTCGTAAGGTACACACTGCAATGGGAGTAGTCCAAATAATCTCCACAGGGGACATTAAAACTGAGTTCAAAGGTGATAATCTCCACAGAATATATCAAAATTGAGTTCAGAGCTGAGTTTATAATGCAGATCAATTTGACAGCACTTGTTCATATGAAAAATGGAGTTAAAATAATGGTTCTAAATATTTGTTTAGATTTTGAGGTATCTATCTGGAAGGTTACACCTCTCATATAGCTTGAGAATTCATGTGTCCTGTGTCCAGGAACTCAGGAATGCCCACAAACCAGGAGGCATGGATTTGAGCTTCAGAGCCCCCATTCCCTTCTCTTACAGCTGGTGTGGTTTTCTTACAGCAAAGGCAACAGGGGAAACAGAGACCTTTTGCTTAAATGACATTGCTTTGCTAGAATGTCATGAGGATATTTACATGTGACATTATGTGACAGCTGAATAATGCTTTTAATAAAAACATAACCCAGTCAGTGTCTTCAACCTGCTGACTCTGCTTTTCATAACACTCTTTGTCAATGTCAGGAACTTGTCAAAAGCTATAAATGGTGCTGAAGGAAAGTGCTAATGCTGTTCCTCGAGCCTCTGATCTACATAATGGGAAAATATTAACACGGAGATATTAACACCAAATTTTTCTTGTTCTAAAGGTGCAAGGGTTTAAACTCAACAGAAGTGTTCAGAAAATATGAACAGATTTTTCAACCAGCATGAATCAGTATAGTTGGTATTGACTTCAGGTTAGACAAGCCGATTTCTACTGAGGATGCAATATAAATATTGACAAATCTGCTATTATTCATTGGAAATAATGAGCTGGGCAGAAACAGTTTGAGCATGTGGCCACACAAGGCAATTCAGTTTCGCCTGGGTTTTGAATTTAAGGCAATTTTAGAGAATGTGGTTAAATCATTCTCTGGGAAGCTCAAAAACAAGTCAGGGTGCTGTGAGGAACACAGTGCTGCTCCCTGGCAGCACAGCAAAGCTGAGCCCCCACCAGCAAGGAGCTGGGGTGCTGAGAAGCCAGGACAGGATCAGGTCCTGCAGGTCCCAGGGCAGCAACAGGCGTCAGAAATGGATGGGTGGTCACCAAGCAAGTCTGTAGCAACAGGACGTGTACAAGGGCAAGTCTGGAAGGTGATCTGGAGGAGCTGGGTCAGGGTCAGAATCAGAGCAGCAGCACCCAGGGCAGAGGCACCACTGCAGCACAGCAGCAGCGCAGCACAGGTGGGGACAGGGTAAAACCTCAGCTAAAAACCGCTCCCAGGAGGCAGGAGGGCACATCTGTGCTTCTGTGTGTCTTCCCAACAGCCCGAATCAGTGGAGCTGGATTGACTTTGGATCTGGAGCTATGCTCCAGAAGGGGATTTGCCCAGGGTCCTGGCAAGGAGGTTCCATTTTTCCATCCCTGTTTACAAGTATAATTTTCTCCACTTTCTCCTAGTCTCTTTGACAGATGTCAATCAGAACTGCATCTCATTAGTATTAATAAAAATTTTCACAAGTCTTTAGCAGGCTAACTGTTGAGTGACTTCACAATAAAAGAAGAAAGCAAGTGTATTTTAATTTTAAGAATACATCTGGGGATTAGAACACAGGTTTAGATAGAGGAAGAGCTTCTTAACATACTGCTTGCTCTTTGAAGGGAGTATGAAAACCAGGGGGTGGGGTTATCCCTGTAAATAAAATAATCCATTTAGAGGAACTGGTCCATTCCTGGTGAAAAGTCACACATAAATTATGTTATTGCTATTAATGCTCCCACTACTAAGCACATCTACCATTTTGGGGGGGTTCATGCTGTAAATGTGGCTTTAATGTCTATTAAATGTCTATTAATGTCTATTAGGCTTCAAGTAGAAGGGCAGCCTGGCAGCTTCCCTTGCCAGGAAGAGCTCTGCACCCCGGTGCTGGGTCTGGGCCCAGCAGCACCAGACAAAAGTGCATGCGGAGCAAGCTCTCCTTCCTCATTCTTCTATACAAATGCTGATGTCTCTGAAAAGAGAAAAGGTCTGATTCATGTGGTTGCTTTCATTTTATTAATTTCATGCAATGTACAGGCATAAATATGCATGGTGATAAGAAGCAGTAATGGAGAGGGCAACTGGCACATCGAGAGCCAGAGAGGGAACATGTGGACCAATTACAGTATTAAATATACAAACTTTTCAGTGCTTCTCATATTACTTAAATATTTGGAGGTGAGCAGTCGCATGTTGGAGATGGAGCATATGTTAGGTTTAAAGAAAGGGAAAATTAGAGACTATGTAGAATCAGGCAGGGAAATCCTGACCCAGAGATTAATTCTGATGTTTCAGAATTACTCTTCACTGCTGGAGTAACTTCCCAGTGTCTGCCTTGGGAAGAGGAAACTGCCTGCCTGCTTGTGGAGGCCAGCAATCCCCTGCTGAACCAGCAGGAATATGATATCACTTATCTGTTTCTGAGGACAGAAAAAGATATTAACAGGGACCAGATCCCACCAGAGAGCAGCAGTGTTTAAAGCAACCACTGTCAGATAATTTAGACTTGAAATGACTGAATGTCCAGGGCTCTTCTTTTCTAGACACAGCAGTGGAAATATCATTTGTGATGGAATGGGAGACCGAGAAAACCAGGGACATTTTTCAATCTTCATTCAACAAATTGCAAAGATCTGAAAACAGACCCCCAAAGAAGCTCTTTCTGAGCAGCAGCTGGTACAACCTGAAGCCTGGGTGCTACTTGTCAGTGTTCAGGACCTCCAGGGATCCTACATCTGTGTAAGCCAAAATCAGTATTCGGAACATGCTGGCTTTTTCCATGAAGCAAGAAGGAACTGCAAAGTTTTAGCTGTAAAGCAATACAGCTCAGGTGTATTTCAGGAATAAATATTTGAAAAGTCATGTGAAATGATGAATACAAGAGTGTTCAATCATTCAGCTTTGAATACTTACTGAGTTAGGCCTGTATTTCTATGTGCAAAGCCTAAAAACCTGACTGTGTTTATTTATTGATCTAGCAGTTTTCATTCCATTAATTGGCAAATTGCTGTGGGAAATGAGCAGCTTGAACTTTCTGAACTCCCACATATTGGTTGTTCTAAGCAAGGTCCAAATATGGCAAAGAGGTGCAATCTCACATACAGAATATGTGAAGGGAAAAATAAAGGCAAAAGTATGTGTGGAGGGAATTTTTCACAATTAGAAAACCTTGAAATAGACTTCTGGCCTTGAATTTGCCAGAATGGAGAATCAAATGGATTTAGTAGAAAGCAAATAATTCACAATAATAGTGTCCCATGTTTCCATCTTCACCCAGAACAGATGTTTTTCTAGCTCATGGCAGGAAATAATGGTCCTGAAGTGAGAAAAAAAGGGAGAGAGGAAAACAAAGCTCTGATAGGGAAAGCTGATGTAGATGCTGCTCTGGCTTGCAGGGAGATACTTCTCTCCAAAACTCTCAGAGCTAATCTGCCTAAGGGTTCACTTTAACTAACTCATGAGGAATCCCAAAGAAACCAATTCTTGATTAAATTCAGGGGGATAATCTCATGCTTTGAACTTGACCTATTCTATTCTGGGTGTCCTGCATTCCTCAGTCTGGGTTACAGGAAGATAGTTGCTTCTTCAAGCTCTTAGAAAGAGGATTGACACAGGATGAAGGCAAATCTCATGGAAATGCTTCAGGAACCAAATGTCAGGCCATCAGCTCTTCAATTGAAGACAGCTAAAAGAAGAGGGCATCCTTGGCAAATGGCTATTAAGGAGTAACAATTTTTTCAAGCCACTGAAAGGACTCCTGACTGTAGAAATCCCTCTCTTTACTTGACCTGAATACACATGTATTCCTTCTTTGAATATTTTATGCTGTTCTGGCTTGTAGCATGCATTCCACTACTGTGCCCTGGTTTGAATGTTGTTTTCCTATGTCATTTGGAACAGTCTCAGGAAAGAAAATATAAGAAAAATGGTTTTAAAGGAAAGAAAAATTAGCAAAATGGGCATTTGCATCCCTAGTGTCTGGGGCAACAGATGGGGTGGTGAAAAATATGCATGTAGGGCAAAATTCTGCTCCAATCACTCTCGCGCCCACCAGAGAAGGTTCTAATTTAAAGCACTGAGGATCACGCACGATGGAATTACACTTTGTTAATTTATAATCCCTCACCTTAATCTGGTGTATAAATCATGACAAACAGGCAAGTGTGTAGCAACAGCTGTAGATTGCTCTGTCCTAGCAAGAAAGTAGAGTTAGATCTGGAGGTTCAAATATGAAAGAACTTTTACATGCCAGTTTAAAAAGCTCACACATTTTTCTATGTTAAAATATCATGTTAGCCCACTAGCAGTCTTTCAGAGAAAAGGTAGAAACAAAATTGAGAGAGAGGAAATTTGATTAATAAACTGTTTTAAGTATCTATTCTCTAAGAATTTATCAAGATGAGGTAAAGGAAGTGGTTCAGAATTTTTGGCCAGCTACTTTGTAAGTGATAACACTGAATCAAAAAGAGAAAGTATATTTTGTTTGATTGGTTTTGCTTTTAATACATCTATGCTGCATTGGTATGCAGAATGATTAAGTCTTCCCTTTGCCATTCAACACACAAATGGCCAGAAACCAACATTTTCATTATGAGTTTCATTTCTTCCTGGATTAGGTTTCTGACATGTATCAGTTGACTCACCCCTCTAGGAGCATGAAACATTTACATTTAGGCCATGTGAATTGTCCTTGAGTTGTTCCCTATTTAGGTACTGTCTGTGAGGATTCATACTTTTCATATCTTGAACAGGAGTTTGCTTTACCTCTGATTTCAAGCAAAGTGTATTTACAGACTTGGCAAACTGACCCAGAGATCACCGTGAGGATCTCAGAAAAGTGTGTAAAACCTGTTCTTCTAGATGTCTACTGCCAGATACCGGAACTGTGGGGTGATAAGGCAACGTGGAAATAAGTTACTGGGTCTTCAGATAGAATTACACTGTAAGAAAACACTGCCTTGCTCAGGGAACTGTTCCTGGATGTTTCCTGCAATATGTGAGGAATCAAAAGAAAACACAGAGAGCAGCAGAATCATCTTTGTGCACGTACAAAATAAATGTAGGGAGTTTCTTTCAGTTGATGTAGGGTATAGGCTGTGTCCACCTGTAGGAGGATATATCAGCTACCCACAGTGTGCCCAGGGTGCACAAACTATCGTGCATATTTAAAAGGCTTTCCTCCTTCTTTGGGGAAGATGAAAACAGGAACTCCTGCAACACAGTGCGCACAAAGGAAGTATTTCACAGAGGTACCAATCAATAAATGATAAATTGCTCTGGGCATATCTCAGCCGTAGCAACTGTGCTCATCTATGGGACGGCTTTGCTTCACATCAGTGAAAGCAGCAGGGACAAAGTGCGTGGGAGCCATGCAGAAAGGTTGGGGGAGGAATGTAGGAGAGAGCAATATAAGTAGAGAATGGAAAAAGTTCAAGAATGTTTGCCAATGATGATGATGACAATGATGATGATAATAATAATAATAATAATATCTAATAATAGTAAAGGTAAAAGAACCTGCTTACACATAAGACTAACTAACTAAGGGCAGGTGTGATAGTGAGTAGAGAGCAGCATAAATTCTCAAATGTATCTAAAAAATGTGGTTTATTTCTGGACTTTGGGCACTACTGGTATAATACATCCAAAACCATTTCTTTGTCTAGGTCAATGTGCTAAAATCCCCGGGCTAAGGGTTTGAAAAATCACTTCTTCACTACTAAAATCTCAGTCCATTACCATTAATTTAATCATCTGCTTGTGTGTAGCTGTTGCAGACATTCCTTTATATCCCCAAAACGACTTCCTAACTATTCACCTTCATTTGATGGGCAGGCAATAAACACCTCACAGGTCACTGACTGATTTAACTAGGTTCTAAGTTTAAAAATTACAAGACTGCATTGCCAGTAAATCTTCACCCTGCAGTCCCTTGTGCAGATGTTTGGAGCAAGGGTAGCATCCAGTGGTCAAAAATGTTAATTACATTATACTGAGGGCATTGCATGCTGGAAGTATCTTAACAGCTCCAGCTTTCTTACAGCAAAAAAGCAGGTGAGCAGAAGCCTTGAAAATCCAGGGTTGTGCTTACATTGCACGAAGGAAACCTATGCAGAGTAACACATCTGTCTTTCTACAAGGCTGGTGTGTGTTTTTCCTGCTCATGCCACATGAGATATACTGACCTTTAGGTTTGTAAATTCTAAGACTGAGGAATGGGGATGGATGGATGGATGGATGGATGGATGGATGGATGGATGGATGGATGGATGGATGGATGGATGGATGGATGGATGGATGGATGGATGGATGGATGGATGGATGTTGCTGCACATGGGTACCGTGCACCGGGTCATGTTCAAGGAAAGAAGGAGGAAGGTATTGCAACCTTGGTCTGGTGGCTGTGGAATGAAGCCTTGAGCACAGGACACTGCAGAGCAGTGCTTGCAGTGCTGTGACAAGGACCTCAGGCACCATGCACAGCTGAAAGCACCACACCTCTGTCCTGGAAATAGGATGCCAGCACTGCAACGGGGAATAGGTGGAGTTTGACTCAATCAAGAGAGATAGGAGAGAGGATGTCCTTAGGGGAGGGCAGCACCTACCTGATAATTGGTGAGGGAATATGGTTGGAGCTGTGGAGGTGGAATCTGCCTTCCTCCTCCACAAACCTCTTTAGCTTCACCTGGTCTGGGGAGTGAGAAATAGGGCCAAAAGTTGAGTCATATGCTGAGAGAACAAGCCTTGCTTGTGCTTTGTGGAGAAAAATGTGACCTCAGATAAAGACTCTGCATGTGCCCAAGGGCATGGAGAAAGGAGTTTCTTGTCAGTCAGGAGGAGAAGCTTCATTAATAACACTGCAAGGGAGCTGCCAGGTGTTCACAGGGGACCACTGGGTTTAGTCCTCCTGCAGGGACAAGCCTGAGAACAGGGAGATGCTATCCAAAAGGAAAACAAGGGTGTTGGAGACTACTAGACTAGGATGTCAAAAATTTAGCAAGTGATAACTTAAGTTAGACATATATCTAGGGCTAATCTTTCCCCCTAACTGCAAAAAAATGATAAAAATTTAAAAAAATTAATAAATAACAAATAAATAAGAAGCTAGTTTTAGAAAGTCCACCATTCATGTCCTCGTGCTGTGTCAGCATCACAGATGAAGGATCCCAGGAACAAACCTGTATGCAGCTTTACAGGTGTGCACAGGGCTCTGCCTTTCCTGGACAAAGCACTCTGGTCTCCCCAGCACCAGGAGACTTGTTTTGCTGCATTTCTGTGGCCTTTCAGTGCACCATTACTCTGTGACCTTGAGGCAGTAAAACTTGTCTGGGGCAGTTAATGATTATCCCCGCTCCATGCAAACATTAGCCAAGTTAGAGGAGAACCAGCTGCAAGGGCTGCCTCACTTTCTTTTCCTTCCTCCTTTACTAACAGCAGAAATGTTGCAGCTCTAATGCAGAACCACACTTGCCCAAAGCACTGGAGAGAGGAATTCTCCACACTCCTTCTCCTGCTGTGTGTGTCTCCCCACAAAAGTACTGTGGAAAGGTCAGATACTGACGCATACACAGGGAGAGTTCACCCCAAGGGCAAGAATGTTACTTAATTCCAGGCTGCCTTGCATGCCTGGGTGGATGTATTTTCAAAATTATTTCCTTCAGGTTCACACTATCTGATGTGAAATGGAGCACCCCATTAGAAAAACCTTTTACAGAACAGCTTCTCTCTGCTTCCCTAGGAATGCACTGTGGATTTCCCATCATGTATGTGCTTGGTGCAGTGATATCTTAGTGTTAGAGAAGTGCTGAGTTCTGCATGCTGCAGGACTGCTCAACAAGTCTTGTTGGAGTACATGGCAGAGCCAACCTCACATCATTTTATGGGACAAATTGAAGGTTTCTCCTCTCCCCACCCCACCTGACTGCTCAGGTAGGCTGTGACAGTTTCATGCTACCAGCAGATGGCTGTGGGCATGGCAGCTCTACATGCTGTGATGGTGTTAGGGCACTAAATGCCACTGCTCGTGTCTCAAGATCTCTCAGGTATTTTCTCCAAGGGTGAATGAATGTCATCAATGAGCAGGTAGATGTTGAGTACAGGGTCATGTGGATCTCCCACACATGGGCTTGTCCTCACACTGTGGGAGCCCAAAGCACCATAACCTCTTCTGTCTGATGCATGGTAACCTGCCCTTATCCTAAGAGTACACCATCCTTTCCTGCAGAAAGCAGTGAAGCCTTCTACTGCCTCACAGAGCAAAACTTGTTTAACTCTCCTCCCTGAAGACCAGACTGAAAGTGCCTGGGAAGATGAGCTGTACACAGCAGGTATTAATGAGAATATTAAGAAAACAGACCAGTATCTGTTTTGAGTCATAATTTGCACTGCGTCCTGCACAGCTCATAGGAAAGCAAAAGAAAGAACTGTGCCTTGGCTAGGACATGAAAACTCGATGAATTTCCAGAGGTTTTGGTATTCCCTCTGAAAACCTGACCATGTGGGACACATTGTATGGGGTGCATACACCTCATTGCTGCACCACATTTGATTGTGTTAGGAACTATCAGTGCAGCTGTTTTGCTTTTGGTGGCCTGTGAATACTAAAGCCTGGAGTACAAGGCCCAGGCAGGTTCATAATGCATACAAAGCCCGTCCTGAAAATGCTTTGTGAATTCTCCATGAGAAACAAAGTGTTCATAGAAATACTCCTATTCATAAACAGAATGCAATTAAAGTATCCCTAAAGTGCATGTACTAAAAAAAAGCAAGCAGCAGTAAATATGATAACATGTACACTGTGGAGATGTTTAAATTACTGAATAAAAGGGATTTACACTGCGACCATGTAAGTTTGGGAGAGTGCTCACAGTCACAGTGGGCACATTTTCTCTTTGAGGCTGTGCAGAGATCTCTTGTGCCAGGAGCAGCATGGCTCTGAGAGATAGCAAGAGTCAGCTCATTCCAGGTTGTTTAGTTTCTGTGGTTACAGTGCTAAAAATCTGATCACATCCCATTCTGGAAAGCCATGTCCAGGGACACTGCACATAGATATAAGACCCTAGAGGCACTGATTCCTTTCCAGATATTCCTCTCAGGTTTCATAGTACGGTGATACAGCAAAGCACCCTGGCATGAGGATCTGGTATCTAGTGGGCTGCACATTGGCTACAAGCTGCTTTGCATTTTATTGATTCTTGGCAGAGGCTGTACTGGTTCTTGGCCAGAGGACTAGAAGTCTAATTAGCAGCATAAGCAAGGCATGTCTCAGGGATCATCTGAGTGAGAGCTGCTTGCAAAGATAGGCAATGAGGTGCTAGGTGCTTGTACTCTGCAAGCCTTCTTGCCTGTTAGACACCATACTCTGAGCCAGCACAGGAAATGCACCTGTGAGCCACCATCAGAACCTGGCAGTGCCACTGCTCCTCGCACCGGGGCCTCCTGCCACTGCGCTCAGCCAAGGGCAGCACCAGCATCTCTACCCACCCAGCAAAAAGGAAGAGCTGACGGGCAATAAGGAGAGCAGCTTGCTACAGCCTTCTCCGAATCTGAAATACATTTTGTTTCCCTTGTGGGCATGATCAGATTCCTCATCCAGTTAGCGGTCCTGTTTTGCAAGCAGTTGCTGAGTCAGATGGGTTTGTGGCATTTCTTTGCAATGTGCTCATTCCTTGTACTTTGCTCGTTATCAGAATAAGAGCAGCAGTAAATGTAATGTTACAAAGAAAGGCCCCACTATCAAAAGTTTCTTAGCACAATAATATTTTTGTAGAAAGCAAAATAACGCGCTAAGATTTGTGAAGCTAATAAAATAACTCAGGCTTTCTACACTGATCTCCTACAGTAATTCCCAGCACAGCCAGACAGCACAATTCACAGCTCTTTTGGCTGTAAACACATCCCAAGGCCATTTGACTAGAATGAGGTGTGGGCATGCAGGCTGATTTGTTTAGTGTTTCCCAGCTGGTCCCTCCTCCTTTCTGTCCTTGAGCTTCTCAGCTATGTCTGAGATAAAGTGTGGTTTCGCTTTGGGGTCTCCCTGCTGCAGGGAAGCAAGGACTGGTTTTATCTTGCAACCTCTGCGAGCCTTTTCTCCAGACTCATCTTAGGCACGTGCACATGTAACCAGAGTAACCTGGGACTGCAGACTGATGCAGGAAAACACCTGTAGTTGAACCAAATATCACAGTTTATAGATGTAATACAAGTGTTTTGACTTTCTCCAATGTAAAATTATTCCCAAACCGAAGAACAATAAAATCTCTTGTCAGGTCTTCAATTCCACTTATGTCAGGACACAGTTTGAACATACCTCTGCCCCTGAAATGCAGAATTCTTTGGTTCAAACAAAGCAGGTTTAAAGGTGAGCCCCAAGGCCTGCAGGTGGGGCAATAGAACCGTTGCATAATAGCATCAGACCTACCTAATACCTTCAAATTCCTGCATATCCTAAATACAGCTGGAAAACAGAGCTCCCCCACCCACACAGCTGGGAGAGCAGCTTTCTCACTTTGATGAGAAATGTGGTCAACTAATACTAAAGAAAGAAGAGCCAGAAGAGAAACACTAGCTGCTAATATTAAAAATATTTTCCAATATAGATACTTTATGTAAAAAAACTCTAAAAGTAACATTTTATTTCTCCAAAGTTTCAATTTGTCCCTTAAGTAGTCCTGGCAATGCAGTGCGTAAGTTCTGTTGCTGCTTGTGATTCAAAACAAAGTGTAGTTGTTCAAAAGCTTTGAACCAGCCCAGGATTTATAATACTTGTAAAGCTGGTTCAACTAGACTGGCAGAAGGTCAAGGTCCTGCTCTTAGAACTCAAATTTGAGTGTTACCCTGCACAAAGACGTTCTTCCTTCAAGAAAGACCCTGTGGTGCAGACTAAGGCTGGTGCTTTTGCTTTTACAGGGAGACAGTTTGTAACTGTATGTTCTGTTAAATGTACCTGGGAGGATTTCATACCCTCCCATTTTCCAGGTCATCTGTCCCTCAGGGAAAAGAAATTAAGGGGGCAGGGAACTTAATGGCAGAGACTGATAAAATCATTGTTGATGCAGAAAATAAAAGCAGATAATAACTTTCTCTTAGAACACAAAAAATCACAAGGCATGAAACAAAATAGCTAAGGCAGTGGAAAGTACTTTTAACACTGTACATCACTGAGCTGTAAAGCTCCTTGTCACAGGACACCAGGAGTCTGGAAAGCTGTTATAAGTTGAGAGACAATTGGACAAAAAAAGAAGAAAAAGCCATCAAATACTGTTTACTAATAATCACCCCTTCTATCTAAGGTGCTCCTAAACTGCAAATGGCTGTAGACCAGAAAAAACCCTTATGTAATATCTCATTTTTATCCCTGGGTTTTTATTCTACTTTCTGCACCTGCTGCTGTTCAGTGTTTTGCCTCATGTAAAGAAGGGATTGAAATGAGGATCAAAAGATCAAACCTTTAAAATGTTAGAATTGCAGAGCTTGAACACAAGCATCCTCAACAGTAGCTGTTGCTCACTCTCAGTGAGCAGCAGAGAAATACCCCCTGCACTGGCCACTGTTATCAGTTTCCCCTTCTAGGATGTCCAGCTTTAAAAACATTAAATGGCCTATTCTCATCTCATTCTACCCAAAAAAGGGAAAAGCTGAATCATGGCAATGCATAGTGGATGACAAACACTGGGAAATCTTTTATTTCCTTTCTCTTTTTATTTTCTAATTGACTGGAATATCCTAATTTCCTGAAATATGCAGCTATGTCTCCCAGTAATTTAAATCCTTTAATTGTGGTTTGGGCTTTTTTAGAAGAGAGAGTAAAGACCAATGCTAATAGTCTGCACTCTTCCCCACTCGCCAGCTCTCCCTTGTTGCTGTATTCATGGAGATCAGGAGCTGAGAAGGAAGGAAAGGAAGGAAAGGAACTATGGCGTGTTCTCCACAGCATCCACAGCCTGGGAGCCTCCCCACCATGGGGGTGCCACATGTGCAGAGAAGACTCCCCAGCTCATCCCCTTAGGCAAGGGCAGATGTTGAAGCTGGCAGAAAAGCACACCAAAGGGCAGTTTTCCCAGCTACTGGAGCAGGGGTTTTATCTCCCCCCATGCTCCTGCAGAGCTGGAACACAGCCCCACCACAGCCTCCCTGTCCCAGGGACCTGCTCCCTGGCACCGCTCAGGCGGTGCGTAAGCAGGATGTAGCTCAAGGCAGAATTTGGCTCAGGATCTGTTTTTGTCCCTGTTCCTTTTCAAGAATATAATCTGTTAAATTAAATCAAACACTATCTCCTGAATAAACAAACCACTACATACTTTCCTTTTCTTCCAAACATACCTTGTAATTACAAGGGAAGAGGACTTGGCAACTCCAGCTAAAGACGGCCGCCTGAGCATACAAAAAAGTGAGTAAATAAAAGAGCCCCTCAGAAGGCTATCTTTATAGAAAGAACTACTTTTAAACCTAATTTTGATATTAAGTTTATGTATAAAGTACCAAAATAAGAGAGTAGAGAATAATGAATATTTTGAGGTTAGCAGTACCACACCCAAAAATTGAAATTTAAAACAAAAATGCAGCAGGGGAGGAACTTCCCAGGATCTGATGAAGTACACCACACAAGCCCCCAGTCTTTGAAATCCCACCAGATCAATAGCTGCATGAGAAGAACACCAGAGTTGTTTGAAAAAGCTTGGGATTTTTCCAGGTTCACCCTTCGTTGGGTTTCTTTTTGTTGGGTTTTGTTGGTTTTTAGTTTGGGGGGATGGGGGGGGAAAGGGGTTTGGTTATTGGGTTTTTTCCAAGAAATCCCAGATTTAGATACAGATTTTTTTTTTGCTTTAACACTTACAAGTCAATGAGACTTGCGTTCCATTTTTGAAGTTCTATGGAAAGTGTTTCCATTACAAGTATTTTCTTTAAAGCTTCCAGGAATTATTTGGCTGTAAGGAATTTAAGACTTCTCTTTACAATATTTTAAAGAATAGAAATCTTCATATTTGAGAGAGTCTGAAAATGTGAAGTCTCAGCCACTAGAGTTAAAAATTCTGAATAAACACACAGTATCTCATTATATTCCTCAAAATGCATGTACTGACTTTCAGAGCAATGAGTTTGGCATTTTTACCATATTTTATTTGAATTTAAAATTAAGTTACTTGCAAATTCTATTTGAAAATTACTTTACACTTTTCCAACAGAAGAATCTAATATAAATAATAAAAATTAGAAGAATGCTTCACAACATAACGAAGGAAAACTTACAATTTAAATGTTTGTTGCAGAATCTATGATATAACTCTTCCAATATGTATTCCTAAGCACTGAATTATTTTCAAAGGTAATAGAAACTCAGTCACTCTGCCATTATAGGGAACAACATTTTCCTTCTTTAGAGAACAATATTCTCAACTTTTTCATCAGACCTTGTTTGGAAAGCCTTTTAGCAGTTTAAACTCAATCCTGCACAATACCGACTCAGCCAGGCTCAGTCCCTTTTGGAAAAATAAACCAAATCATCACTGACTCCAGCTGCCATCATTTCCCCAAACTACTTACTGGGGGAAAAGTCTTAAAATTATGGCGGGGGTTCCAGTTAAGTTTGTTTTCATTAATTGTTAAAATTAAATTCTTTATGTTTATGGGTAAGACTTTTTGTTTTGTAAAACAGGTGAAAGCAGCCAAAGAGGTGCTGATGCACTCCTGATAACAGATGCAGTATTAGAGAAGGAGAAAAAGGAAATTATTTTGGGATGTTCCAAAATGCTAGAGTAAAATTGGTACAACAAATCACAAGATGAACCAAAACATAACACAAGCTAGTTTAAAGCTTGAAACAGTGCTTTAAAATGCCAGGGTCTGTGTGAAAGAGAAACAAGGAGGAAACAGCAGAGAAGCTCTTTTTGAAATACTTCCAATAAAGGTGATTCTCTAATTTTGCCTGCCAGACATAAGGAAATATTTACTTAATTAACCCATCTTGCCCATGAAAAGTATCAGACTGCTAAATTTCCACAGCCACCTATGAAGCATTCTCGAGGTCCCAGGGGTGGTGGCAGTGGAGCCCCGGGACCCTGCCCAGCCCTGCCAGACCAGGCAGGGGCAGGCAGCCAGAGACAACACGGGAGACCGGGCAGGAAAGAGGAGTGAAAGTCCTGCAAGGAGTGAGAGCAGCAGGGAGAAAGGAGAAGGAAATGCAGCAAGTCCAAATGCATAAATAATTTACATGGTTTGATATATTTACATGGGGGTAGTGCAGGCACCACGCTGCAGCTGAGGGCGCTCCAGTTCCTTGTTTACACCTCCACTCACCTTAGGCTGACAGCAGGCATTTGGTTTTATTACAGCACTTGAAATAACTGGAAGAATAAGCAACCTGGTGCTTCAGCATAATCCTTCTCTCCCTCAAATAGTGTCCCTATTATATTTCCACAGTAATAGACTCTGACTCCTCTACTGCAGGAGGTCCAGGTGCCAATACCTCCTCCATCATTCATCCTCCCCTTATTCCTGCTAACCCTCACACTCTGCTTTTGAGGGGCTCTCTGCTTCAGGCTGATGATGGGGTCGAGCAGTGCCTGGACCAAAACTCTGCCAGCCCTGCACCTCCCTGGAGGCTCCCAGAACAAGAAAAGGAAAAGAACCAGTGGGTGCCAGCTGGAGCCAATGTCCCCAGGTCAGATGAGGAGGAACCACCTGCTGACCTATTATGTATTCATTAGGACTGGAAAAAAGTGAAAAATTTCAAGAGGAACAGCAAAATAATTTTAAAATCTCAAGAAGATAAAGGGGAAAAAGTACCAAAGGCCTGAGGGCATTCACAGCTCTGCCTGACCCTGTCAGCCATACTGGGTTTCCAGTATGGGGAACCCAGTATGGCTGGGGCCCAGGACTCCACATCAGCCCCCAGGCTGTCAGCTGCTGCCCCAGCAGCCCTCCAGCCCCCACAGCCCTGCCCTCCTTGGCCCTGGGTCCCACCCAGCCATGCCCATCCCCAGGGATGTGCCCCAGTGCGTGCCTCCTGGCAGGGGTGGTGGGATGGGCACAGCCTGGTGAGTTGTGGATTATGAGGTTACCCAGTGAGGGTGGCTGTTTTCACCATTTTCCTCTGGGATGTGAGGAAATCTGCCATCCCAGCAGCACCAAGATGACCAAGACAAACGTGGGCTTTGGCCAAGTCCTTCAGGACAATCTGAAATTCAAGGGTTGAGCATCTGTCTTGCTTCTTCCCCTGCCTCCTGTTGTTCCCAGGCTTTTCCTTTCTCTCTGAAGCCCTTGTCGCCTGATCACATCTGTCCTCTGCTGAAAACAAAGCTAAAAGGTCTGTCCCTTCTGGGTCTGTTTCTTCTTCATGGAAACAGAATTGCACTTCAGCTACAGCAATGGAGCCCTAGAGGTTTTTTACTAATTTCCTCCCTATGTATCTTAAAGGAATGTTCATTCTTATAATTTACTATCCTGAAGGCCATGCCAAAGAAGGTTTTAATATTTTTTGTAGCTTGAAAGAAATTATATCTGATTTTGTTCCAATAAAAGTGCTAGTAAGTACTTCAGATGATCCATTCTAGCTGCTCGTTTACAGGCTTCTTAATAACAAGTCGAAGATACATGATGGTTGTCACCGTAGGAATAAGTGGGCTCTCCTCTCCTTATTCTCAGTTCACTGTAAATACATTCAGCTGTAGCAGGATCATGTTTCCACTTTGGACACCGCATCCCATTTAACCCATCAAAGTTAAGCCAGCAGAGCATTCTGCTGAGAGCTTTGGACGATGCCATATTGAAGTCTGACAGAGGGTGAAAGAGCAGGGATATCCAAGAGAGCACAAACACCTTGCCAAAGGAGTGAATGGGCACCTCAGAAGAGGCTGCTAAAGGAATGTAAGAAGAATGCTGCTCTGTTCTATCTCTTCTTCCTTGTTTGAATTGTTCCTCTCTTTCATCAGCACTATCTCTACTCCAAATATTTTTCTTCTTAACAACAGCCTTTCCATGGGCATGTTTTTCCCCAAAATCGCAGTATGCTGTCTTTGACAGCAAAAGCCCTTAATTTCTCCAGGCAGGATTAGGAAAGATGCATCTTAAATTATCAAAAGTGCTATTTCATTAGCACAGTTAATACTGATTTCCCTGTCCAAATACACTACAAGATAACCTTCATTATCCCTTTAAATAAATATAGTTTTCACAGATCCAAGTATATAAATAAATTTGTGTCTGTTCTTGTTTTACACGTTCAGCCATGGCTATGCTGACACAGTGCTGCTGATCATTTCTTGTCACATTTAGCATGGCCTTGCTACTCTATCCCATTAATGATTTTTTTTAAATTTCCTATTTCCCAAAAGAATGCAGAGACTGACTCTCTAGCCTTCCCTGCAGTGTAAAGTGAAGTTCTTTCCCTCCCATGTTCATGTGCTCTAAAAGCAAACTTTTGCAATATTTAAAGCAAAGGTGTCAGGGGAAAGACCGCAGCCTCCTCACCAGCCGTAATTACTCCCTGAAGCAGATCACATCCTGCACGATTACAAAGATGATACAACTGAAGACCACACCTGGTGAGCACAAAGGAGCCTCAGTTAAGAATGAGTGAGCAATGGAAAGTTGGGGGTGTCTTTTATGGCATCCAGAGCTGGAGGGAATGCGCACAATCCTGCCAGAGGGCTTCCAGCTGTACCTTTAGGACTGACTTAAATGCTTTTCCTTTGCATATCTATAAAATTATAGATACACTCCCTTTGGTACCCAAGCTCTAAAAAGTGCCATTAACTACAGCAAGCTGCAGGGTGTAGTGGAGACATGGCCTTCATCAGTGCCTGCTGCCCAGCTTCCTCAGCAGCTCAGTAGTGTGTGGTTTCCCACTGTAGCTGTTGTCTCAACACAGCTGAAGCTTCTGCATGCTCTGTCTTAAGCAGGTTTGTGAGTCTCATGCTCTCAAGCACGTTTCAGTCTGCTTTGCCCTTCCTATTTCACTGTGCTCCTTTTCCAAGTGGTGCTTGTGGACAGAGAAGTCTTGAGAAGGATGAACCCAGAGCAGCAAGTTCCCTGCAGAAATCAGATGCAAAGGCTAAACAAAAGGTAATCTATACCCCATTCATATTCAGAAAGACTGTTTTTGAAGTGGCAAGTAGTTTAAAAGTAGACCTGCTCAGCCACAGGACCTCCAAGCAGCAATTGATGTAGTTGAATTTGAGCTGTACACGCTGTGAGAACTTCCCCACCACTTCTAACTTTCTGAAGCTGGATAAATCTTCTCAGAACTCTGTGTTTGCAGAGACTTTTGGCTTTGCACAATGATTTGACTGTATTTGTCCTGTAAGTTTTGTCTCCTGTTTGCTTGTGCAATATTTTAATAGCTTTGACTTTGTGACTTTCAGGCATCTAAAGTGCTATAGCAGATGGGAACAATAACATTCTCATTGGAACGCATTGCCAATCTGGGTTTTAATTCAGATGTTTCCAGCTGCTGATCTGTGGTCCAGTGACTGAAATGTATGTCCAAAACATTTTCATTTAGATTTTTTTTTCCTTGGGCAAAAACAAGAAGATAAATCCTACACTTTCATTTTCTGTCCATCCTTGGCCTTTGAGAGCCAACATACAACCACAATAATGTCCCTTTAGAAATGCAGCTCCTGTGTAAGGGCACACTAAGGGCCCACCAGTGTGCCTGCTTCCTAAAGGAGGGGGGCACTCACTCTTTGAAGTCTGCCCCTCTTTGCTTGCAGAGCAATGAGCCATGCAGTATCATTGATATAAAGCTTCCCAGCCTAAGTCCTGAAGCGAAGGGCTGCAAAAACCAGATGAGCAAATTACACTTCTTCTCTTTGTGCTTAGCCTGGGTACCAGCAAACATCTTTTTTTTTTTTTTTTTTTTTTTAGCTGCTAGCTAATACCCTCACACAAGCAGATAATTTGGTACATTTTCCCCAGGTGATAGTAAATCATGTTTTGAATTTCTTGATTATTTGTTTTGTTGTTTTTTTTTTTTTTGGCAAACAATTGCTTTATAGCAAGTCATCTTTTTAGCACAGGTTAACATTTCATAAACATAGAACTGCAGAGATTCTCCTTTAAAATTCTACCTGAAAGAAAACTATTTAAAATTATTCAACTGAAGGCAATAGCAAGTGTGAGACATTAAAGTAACAACTGGAAATAAATTAATCAGCATGGTCAGCATAATTGTACTAGTAACACAGTTGTAGTAAACCTGGCCCTGGCATTCATTAGTGTTCTTGTTGTTTTGTCCCATATTCTGTGGCAGTATCTGCTAGTAATGTATTAACACAAATCACCTTCCCATGGCATGGAAACACTTTTTTTAGCTCCTGACGTTATAAATGTATCTTGAATCAATAGAGCTGGCCACTTACTGAGAGAATCGGAAATACTGTGGGAGGTAATTGCTTCACAGCAAATTACTTCACATAATTTGATAGTCGTTAGGTCTCATGCATTATTCTTGCTGTTAATCCATTGTGATTTATTATCCATTTCTACTCCATTTATCATCACTTTACTGTTCAAGGTTTTTCCTGATCTTTGCTTCTCAGAGCCCAGTCTCACATTTCATTGCTGACAGTTCAAATAAAAAATAAAATAGATTAAACACTTGAAATGCAGTGCCCAACAAATATGCTTCACTTGTACTATGTCTGGAAGGTGTCCTGGACAGTCCAATCTTTCAATTTTTCACTTCTTGTGGTAAGTCAAAAAGAGTATGCCAATAAGAGTCCCCTTTTGGAGTAACAATGATTAGATTTCACTTGACTTCCAAATCTAGCTACAAATACACAGCACTGTGGCTTTTCATTGTGCAGCTGACATTTATTGAGAGTGTGTTGGAACACTTTGAAAATATACAGTTATCCATTGCTGGTGCTTTTCATGCTTCTTGGAGTTTAAGGGTTGTCAGATTCAACCCCTTTTGGATATTAGATAAAGACAATGCTGGCTGATCTGCATTCCCTTCCACTCTGATTTAACATTTTCATTCTGTTAATATTTCTCTAGGATTACTCTGCATGAGGGAGGCTGGACCAGATGACCCATTGTGGTCCCTTCCAACCTGGAATAATGTTTTTTGTTTGTTTGTTTGCCCCAAAACCTACAGTGCTTGTGTTGGATTGTTTTATGGGCAGCAAGGCAGGGGGTGCAGGTGACAGCTCAGACCTAAGTAACCTCTTATGAGGCTCCTCCTGTTTGCCCCTAAATAAAACTGGAATATTTGGAGCTGAGCTACATGAAGGCTAAGAACAGAAGGAGGCAGCATTTCCACCAGGTTGGACTAAATGACCCTCAAAGCTGTAGGATTATGCTCTTCATCACAACCAAAGCACAAGCAGGATTCCACCCTATGAGTGACTTGAGTAGTGAGGATCATTTACTGTCCTGGATGGTCATATGATAGTTGGACTACTCTCTAGGTTCCTCAGTCAATGGATTACCTGTAACATTACAAGAGGAGAAGGCATCTTCTCTCTTGGTCCTGCAGAATTACAGGGTTGTCAGACTGATGCTTCATTCCCTTTTTGGCAAACATGGTTCTCCTTGTGCTGTACACAGGCTCCGGGCCTGTGTTTAGAAATCCAAGGCCATTAAAGATGCCCAGGAATATAGGTAACACTGGAGGCATTTGTTCTGACAGAAATTCTTTCTGCCTAAATGAGACTTTTGTTTCAGCCAAGAGTTCAACAGAAGGCTTGCCTGTGCTTTGCACGCTTGACATTTTTTGTGGCTTAAACCCATTTTACATGGTAGTAATATATCATCAGGAAAGTACTGAGCTTTTGTGCTTGACCTTCTGTAGTTCCTGTTCCCATTTTTAGAAGCCACTTCAAATGTTGCTGTTGGTCATGTTCCATTTATATTCAATCTGTTCCTCATGTCACTGTTGTCACTCATACTGCTAACTATGGAACTGAGAATTAACATTTGTTTTCAACGAAAGAGCATTTTCAGCCTCCTTACCTATCACTTATTAATTGGAATTTCAGCATTACAGGGGGTTTTTTTTGGGTCTTTACTCATTACATGGTACATGCAAGTTGCAACCGACTGCTCAAAAAGGGATTTTCCTATAATGAAGCCAGCAATAATTTGTGACCTCTGTGGATTTTGGGTAAATCATATCTCTTTCTGGTAAAACCGTGATGTAACAATCACCAACAATGATGGAGTTGCATCCTCAATCTAAGACGTCCCTATGGTTTTGCTTTCTATCCCTTTTTGAAGTAAATGGTGTCACAGCCATGACATCAGTAGTTTCTTTAGGCTGGGCAGAATTTCCTCTCTCCTTCTCTCATTCCTAAGCCAGCAGTGTGAAGCTGATGGAAGAACTCTTTATCTAGAGCTGGTCTTGTCACCACTTCTTGTCTGCAGGCTTGGTACAGCTGCCCATTTTCTTGAGGGATGAGGGTCTAAGGTGAAGTTTCATTACTTAGAGACCTCCAACTGACAGGCAAATCTGTCTCTAAATATAGCATTTTGTATCCTCTGCTACAGTCATTCTTTTGCCATAAATGTACCATTAAGCAGGATGTTAGAAATGGGTTCCATTTATGTTAAAAACAGGAGATTCATTTCTGCACATACCAGAGGTCTTTATGGAGCAGAAAACACTGTCACTGTCCTTGTGGACACAATCTGAATGCTCAGTGGGTATCCATAGAGGACCCTGTAGAAAACAGGACCACTACCAACTATATTCAAACAGATCTGCTTCCTCAGGGCTCCTTTATATTGAAGAACTTATTTAAATGTGTGTGTCCTGTCTCCTTCTCCAACCCCCTTTTTATTTGTCTGCCTTCCAGGTGGTGAGCAGGCTTGGACAGTTGTGCTGCTGGTATAAGAATTCATCCCACTTCCAGAAGACAAGAGATTGTTACTAAGCACTCTTCCCTGTTGGACTTTCAGGGGGTCAGTAAAGCACGAAGTTGAAAGTCAGTATGGCAAAGTCTGACCACAGGAATTTGACTCACCTGGCTTTCACAGCTCTAACTATGTGAATACAGTTAAGGAAGGAAAGGCCTGGAAATAGCTGCCTTGGAGACACCTGTGGGGAAAAGGACATCTGGTCTAGAGACAGATTATCCTGGGCAAGACCCAGGCAAAGCTTCCCAGGGTCAGGCTCTGAAAGTTATTATATTATGTGGGCATGACTTATAGTTTTCTTTGAAACATCTGAGGTTTTACCAAGATAACCTACTCATGGCCAAATGGCAAGGGGTGTTACCCTGAAAGTGAGCAGGCAGTGATATTCCTTTAGAGCATGTTGTATTTTGGCAGAACTATGTCAGTAACAGTTTGCTGAGGTTGAAACTAAAATACATTTTGATAGGTCTTGTCAAAAGAGCTTATACCCAGCATATGGCTTGCACAGTCACCCCTGGAGCAGCCTGAGCCATGTGAATATTTAGGCCTGTATGTTTGAACAAAACTTTAAATTTCTTCATGTTTTCTGAGTGCCAAAACCTTGGCAGTTCTGCAGAGCGGTAACTTGGCACAGCAAATGAAAGTACACCTAAGGAATGCCCCTGTGATGACTGGTGTGAGCAATCATGAGTCATATCTGTAGTGCTCTGGGAGGTCAGCCAGAGGGTGCCACTGGAGAAGCACTGAACTGCAGCTCCTGGGCAAATCCCGTGCTCTTTGGCATGATACTTTTCTCGTAAGTCTTTGCACGTCACCCTGAAAGGCCCTTCAGGTGTCATCTCCTCCAAGGCTCTGACTTATTAATAATATCACACACATGGAGTGATGCACAGGTGGGCACTGTACACCAAGTCCTTACAGAAAGGCAGGGTCCCCCTGTGATGCCCCATACCAGCAAGGAGCTGCGCTGAGTTCCAGTGCAGTGACCACAAAACCTGAATGCATTTGTATTGATTTACATGTCAGCTACAGAGTTCATCCACCTCAGAGGTTCAGCCTAAATTGGAGTCTGTCAGATCAGGATGCTCCAGATTTCCCATATGGGACAAGACCTTATCTCAGACATTCAAAGGAATGTGGTACAGGCATGAGCAGGACAAAGTATGTTTGCAGTATAGTTTTGGTATGTCACAGTTCCCCTCACCATCTCTAGTTTTGGATAAATGCTCCCAGGGGTGCTAAAAGAATTTGTTGGGTATTTGTTTTCTAAGCACAGAGACTTTAACCAGAGAGACCACAGAGTAAGCGTATTACAGACACCTCCATAAAGGAGTGAGTGAATATGTAGCAAGAAGTGGGTGTCCCATGGCAGTAACACTGGCTGGGCTGTCAGTGACAGGGGGTTGGCAGCAGGCTGGCAGGCACTGTGCCACTTTGGCAGGCACAAGGACAACAGAGCAGGCAGGAAAACATTCTGCAAGGACTGTCCCAACTGGTCCCTTGATGCTTTGACCACTTGCTTGGCAGACTGTGCTCAAGTTGCAGCCCCTGAAATTCCCTGACAGCCCACCCAAAATGGTGCAATACCAGCCTTGTTACCTGCTTTCAAAAGCTGCTGTGCAGAAATGCAGGATGAGGCTTTGCAGGGTCTAAGGCTGGGAAGTAGCCAAAGATGTCCCCTGGTGGGAGGCAGGGACTTTTGAGGGGATGTGGCTGATTGTGGACCCCTGCTTTGTTTGTCTCCAAGACTTTAACTTGTCATCCTAATGCAACCCCTCCTGAACTGTGTTTTTGATGTGTGCAGCCCCAGATGGGAGTGCCCAGCCTAGGAGTGACACAGCTCCACATGGATCCCATGGGAATTATCCAGCATCACATCTTGCGATGGAGGACAGAGCCAAGGGGCAAATACTTGGATTGGAGAAGCAGGAGTAGGAAGGGTCAACATCCCACAGCCAAGTGCCCTTCTGCTGTTTCCTTTGCTTGTGCACAGTGCCTTTGGGAACATGCTCTGCTCTGCTGGTGCTTGTACAAAAACAAGGGTCAAACCAGACCTGTCTTTCATGCTGGATAGGGAATGGGCAGAGCCAGTGGAGGGAACTGCTAAGCAGCCTCAGTATGTGTGGCAGATGCAGAGGAATCAAATGGTGTTAAACTTCTTTAAACACACAGAGCTCGTCATCTAGGGAACTAGGTGGTTGGTGTCAACACCAAGCAGTATCACAGCCCAAATCTGTACAGCAGCTATCTCTCAGGGAAACAGCATTCTGGGGTTCAGCTATCAATGTTGGAGTTTTTAAGCAAGGAAAGGGATGCAGTGTTTGATAACCATGGAGGAGGCATGAGCTATGGGGATTCCAGGCGATACAGTTTATTTCTCACTGGACCATTTTCTGCTTCTCAGTGCACAGAACTGAGGTAAGTTTGAGGCAAGTTTTACAGCTGTTCCAAGATGACCTCAGTGTGAGGTTCTCCTCCAATGCTCAGGAAACACCCCCTCAGGTCCCTACCATACTTTTAGTGGGTTCTATTTCTTGTGAGGTAATAAGGTTATTCCTGTGTGAGAGCCCAGCTCCCTGCCTGTGCCATGAAGTTGTATTACACAACAGCTGTATTGTGGCACCTGAAAATAGTGACCTCCAAGTGATATTAAAGGTCAAGACCAGGTAAACTGCCAGAATGCTTAGCCTCAAAGACACTGCAGTAGGAGGATCATGGGGGTGCTTTAAACAGGCTGAGGTGAGTCCTTTGCTATTACAGTAACCACATCATCCAAGTCCCTGCACAAATCCAGCAAGCTTACTCCTAAATTAGCTAGAATTCTGTTCTCACCCTTCTGTTGTAAAAGACCATTGTAAAATATGTTAAATGCCATGCACCCTAACAAACCAACCCAAACAAACTCAATCTTCCACAGGAAACTCTGTGTATCTCCCATGGTTTGCTGAAACTAATGTTTAGGACTACATCTCCAGCATCCTGTCTGCCCAGGGAAATGTGTCATCTGTGAGGAGCTGCAGGAGGATCATTGTCACAGAAAGATTCCCTGTTGGCTGTGCTCCAAGGCTTTAAAACTGAGATCTTCTTTTAGATCAGTGACGCTGTAGGAATACATACTTTGCTTCAGAAGTACTTGTCAGAGTGCTCAGCTGACCCTGTAACCACAGTGCAGCTTCTCACACTTTGCTGCTTTGCTATTCCTGCTCACTGAAGACAGTCCTGGGCCAGACTGTCTGATTGCATATCCAATATGCAGTCAGAAGCCATCATTTTCAGAGCTAAGGTGTTGATCAGAGGTGGGCTGGTTCACCAGACATGTCACTTCCCAGGGACATGGGACCCTTCTCCACCTGCATTCCTGTGCATGAAGGGCCAGGTACAACAAAACAGCTGATGCAGCAGGAGCTGGCTGTCCAAACATGCTCCTATTATATGACTGTATTGTTTCAGTCAGCCAATACTCAATGGCACTGTGGGTTTATTTCTAGCATGAGGAGAAGATTATAAAAGTAAGGTTATTCTTGCTTCTGCAGTCCTGTTTGTTTACAGGGAAGTGCATGCATGCCTATGTCCCAAAAACAACCTGGAAATGAACAGAACACAGTTGTGCTGCTCAGTCTTTTCAAGACAGCTTTCCTCTCAGCTCTGCTTGCCCAAATTTTTTGTCTCCAGGAGATCTGTCTTAGGACAACTCTCTCCATTACTTTCCTTATTTTTTCCTGGCTTTCAGCCTCTAATATGTTTTTAGCAGCCAGTATGCTTTCCTCAACGTTCACCACTCATTCCATCAGGACAGGTTTTAGCTCCTGATACACTTATATGCAATGTATTGTGTAAGTTCCTACCATTTTGAGCTGTCATGGCTTTCAGAGGCTGTTTTTCTCTTTCCATTTGTCTTGGAGAAATCCTACATAGATTACTCACTGTTCTTAATGAGGTCTCTGTCTTTTTCCTAAAGAAGGTTGATTTCAAATTTAAATAGTCTCTACTACAGCAGTAAGGTAGGCTTTGAATCCCTTGTGTGAATGGTAGAGGACAGCACTCATGCGAAATTTTACAATGGAAAATTATTTGAAACAAGCAGAAGTTTGTATTGCTGCACACTAATTACTCTGTACTTCCCCGTGTTGTGAAAATGCAGTGAGTTCAAAGAGGTTTCAGAAACTTCGGGTGCACTGAAATTACGTTCATTACAACCTGCTCCATCTCCATAGCTCTGCTTATGTGAGGAAATTCTTAATTTCAGGAGCTGCTTCAATTTCCTTGCCTACTTATCCTGTTGCAAACACCTAAAGAGTTTCTTCAGAGCACGTTGTGGTGTAGCTCTGCCTTGGCAGTGGAGAGCAGCTCAGCCTAACACCGAAGTGCCAGAGTCAGAAATCAGGTTCTGCACTGCGACACCTGCACGAGGGACACCCTCTGTTCTCAGCATGCCCTGCACACCCACAGGGTGGGCTCCCAGCAGAGGCTCTCCCTTCTCCATCTCACTGAGTGTGATTCTTCACACAGGGAACAATAGCTGGGGCACAGAGGGCAGGACCTGCCAGACTGGCAATAGGAGCGCTCTGAGACACAAAGCCCCTACACAGCCCTGATCCCCTGTGCTAGGGAGGCATTCAGTTACGTATTTTACATATTAACTTATTAATTACTTATTAACTGTGCTCATCAGTCGTGGGCAATCAAATCCAGGTATCTCAGAAATGCCTGCTGAACTGATGCAGGGTAGTTGGGATTTGCCAGAAATCTGCTCTCTCATGTGCAGCTGTGTTACAAGGTTTTCAGGAGAGTTCAAAGTATGAGTGATTATGCCCCTAAGGAGATGTGAAGCAGACACACATTGAACTTTTAAAGGTGTTTTTCTTACAAATCAATGAAGTGCGGATTCTCACTGTTATTTCCATAACCATATGACTTGTTTTCACTATGTGTCAGCTTCCTGCTAATATTGGATTTGCACTTTACAGAGAGATTTTTTTTCATATGATTTCCAAAGAGGCAACTGAATGCTGGTGAAGGTGAGAACTAGCTGTAGGCCAGTGGTAAATGGGAAGCAGAAAAACATTTCAGTCCAAGCAACCTGCAGTGACCTGAGAGAAGGGCTCTGTATGCACCACAAGTAATGCAGCATTACAGGAAGGAACAGCAGAATGAAACAGCTCATGCTGAAACCTTGACTTCTTCTACATTAGGTGCCTTTAAGGAGGGTTACTCAAGACCAGATCATCTAGTCTAGTGGACTGAACATGCAGTTGTGGTTCACACACATCAAATGTGCTCCTGGAGAATCTCACAGCTTAATTTAATCTGAAACAATCTATCTTACAGACTCCAAGCATGCAAAGCCAGATGCAGTAGGTGAGGACAACTGGACAATCTGTTTCAAACACACATCCCTTAGCTAAAACATTAATGTTGGCAAGGAAAAGGACTACTTGAAATAGATTAAATTTAGACTAGAAGAGAAGTTTTCCCTCTGTGATATGTAGGAGCAAAGAAGCTGCATGTTCACAATAAATTGCAGCTGACAAAAAAAAGCTCAGCAAATAAATATGCAGTTTCTTCTTCTTTCTGTATCCCTCTCCTTCTTCCCTGGTACACCACAAAGGAAGCTGGGGTGCTTAGCTCTGCATTCTGTATGCAGAAGAAAGAAACCGGCCATCTAGAAATTAGATATTGCAATACAACCCTACAGGATCTAATAATAAGCATTTTTAGTTTAAATTAACTATTACTCGCCTCATAATTTAAACAGAGGAGAGCTACATTTTGCCTTCAGTAGAATGCATACTGGAGCAAATTTTTTTTCTGTAAATATTTAAATAAACTACATTCATTAAATTACTTTTCCTCTCAGTCATTCTATTTACTTTTATTTGCTATCTAAAGCTGCATTATGGTTTCAGCTCAGTTCTTCCCTGCAGGCCATAGCCACAATAATATTGTTTGATGTAAATAGGCTGTGGTGACTGAATTTTTTACTCCAGTAAGCATATTGCTTGGAACATGCTACTCACTCCTATGCTCCAAAAAACTGTGAAGGGATGACTCATAGCTAACAACTGTTACTGATCTCATTTCCCTTACTCAAACTCCACAGTTTATGTACAGTTCTGTGTCTCTGTGTACAGTGTGAATGTGTCTCTAGTCTTGCCTTACTCAGCCTTAGGAGCAAAGAAGGAAGTTTCTTTCCTTTCTTTTAGTGGACTGTTGCTCATCTCACTAATTTAATGTTCATTTACAGGAACATAATGGAAGTTTAAAGTTCAGTTTATCCCACAGCAACTGCACGTGTTATATTTAGAACTACTTTCTAAGCATTTTTAGGGTAGATGGCCAGGCGAACTTGCACCAGCCTAGACTTTAAGGAGCTATTTATATTATGCATTACCCACTCTGAACTGCTTGTATGTGCATAAAGATCTCTGCATGTGACACACTTCCTTCCTGGATGTAAAAAGAATGCTTTTGTGGTCTTCCACTGCTAAAATCAACCACAAAGATTTTTATGCTGCAATAATCCTTCTCTGCTTGTGTTTCTTTTAGTGGTTCTCCCGTGGCCTCCTCCCCTGGCTTTTGCATGTGTGCAGCACTGCTGCAGGGTCACCGCTGCGGAAGCCAGGGCACTGTGCCAATGTCAGCACAAATGCTGATGCAAATGCAAGTGCACTATTCTGAGCTCATCTCCCTTTGCCTGCGTTTCTGCTTTGTGTTTCCCCTGGAGCCGCCCAGAACACCTCAGGAAAGAGGTGGTGCAGGAAGCTGCATGATCCCCACTACAGGTGCTGGAATTTTTGAGAGAAGCAGTAAAGAGACTGGCCAAGAAAGACTGTAACTGGGCTAATAACCCTAATAACCTAAAGCTACAAAGATGACTCGGGAACCTGTAGGGGAGATTACTTCTGGTTAAGCCCACACTAAACACTGGGCTGGATTTAATGACAGGAGTCACACACACTAATTCTCACCCCAAGGCTTTCATTTGGCACGAGCTCTTGCTTTGCAGTCTCCACTGTCATCCTTTAGCTAAGCAGTTATTTTGTATCAAGAGTTCAGTACAGTCTTTTACCAAAAGTTTCCTTATCTAAGTATAAGAGAAGTTGAACGGGTTCTCTTAGAATAAGACAATTAGCCAGTGTTTCTTATATCACA